>NW_026529477.1:0-168745 GCF_028500815.1 Rissa tridactyla | reverse complement strand
CCTGCGAAGCATTTTCCGGTAGGGCCGCGGCTGTGGCGACAGCTCCCACGCCCGAAGAGCCAGGAGGGAAAGCCGTGCCTCGTTGGAAAGCTCTTTGGCAGCCGCTCGCATGGCCCCATAGCCCGTGGGGCTGCGGGCTTTCCGGCGGCCATCAGCCTCGGCGACACCAGGGCACACGTGGCGCCGCCGTGCCAGCCTGCGAAGCATTTTCCGGTAGGACCGCGGCTCTGGCGACAGCTCCCACGCCCGAAGAGCCAGGAGGGAAAGCCGTGCCTTGTTGGAAAGCTCTTTGGCAGCCGCTCGCGTGGCCCCACAGCCCGTGGGGCTGCGGGGCCTTCCGGCAGCCGTCAGCCTCGGCGCCACCGGCGACCACGTGGCGCCGCCGCGCCAGCCTGCGAAGCATTTTCCGGTAGGGCCGCGGCTCTGGCGACAGCTCCCACGCCCGAAGAGCCAGGAGGGAAAGCCGTGCCTCGTTGGAAAGCTCTTTGGCAGCCGCTCGCGTGGCCCCACAGCCCGTGGGGCTGCGGGCTTTCCGGCGGCCGTCAGCCTCGGCGACACCAGTGCCCACGTGGCGCCGCCGCGCCAGCCTGCGAAGCATTTTCCGGTAGGGCCGCGGCTGTGGCGACAGCTCCCACGCCCGAAGAGCCAGGAGGGGAAGCCGTGCCTCGTTGGAAAGCTCTTTGGCAGCTGCTCGCGTGGCCCCACAGCCCGTGGGGCTGCGGGCTTTCCGGCGGCCATCAGCCTCGGCGACACCTGCGACCACGTGGCGCCGCCGCGCCAGCCTGCGAAGCATTTTCCGGTAGGGCCGCGTCTCTGGCGACAGCTCCCACGCCCGAAGATCAAGGAGGGAAAGCCGTGCCTCATTGGAAAGCTCTTTGGCAGCCGCTCGCGTGGCCCCACAGCCCGTGGGGCTGCGGGCTTTCCGGCGGCCGTCAGCCTCGGCGACACCTGCGCCCACGTGGCGCCGCCGCGCCAGCCTGCGAAACATTTTCCGGTAGGGCCGCGGCTCTGGCGACAGCTCCCACGCCCGAAGAGCCAGGACGGAAAGCCGTGCCTCGTTGGGGAAAAGCTCTTTGGCAGCCGCTCGCGTGGCCCCACAGCCCGTGGGGCTGCGGGCTTTCCGGCGGCCGTCAGCCTCGGCGACACCAGGGCACACGTGGCGCCGCCGCGCCAGCCTGCGAAGCATTTTCCGGTAGGGCCGCGGCTCTGGCGACAGCTCCCACGCCCGAAGAGCCAGGAGGGAAAGCCGTGCCTCGTTGGAAAGCTCTTTGGCAGCCGCTCGCGTGGCCCCACAGCCCGTGGGGCTGCGGGCTTTCCGTCGGCCGTCAGCCTCGGCGCCACCGGCGCCCACGTGGCGCCGCTGCGCCAGCCTGCGAAGCATTTTCCGGTAGGGCCGCGGCTCTGGCGACAGCTCCCACGCCCGAAGAGCCAGGAGGGAAAGCCGTGCCTCGTTGGAAAGCTCTTTGGCAGCCGCTCGCGTGGCCCCACAGCCCGTGGGGCTGCGGGCTTTCCGGCGGCCGTCAGCCTCGGCGACACCTGCGACCACGTGGCGCCGCCGCGCCAGCCTGCGAAGCATTTTCCGGTAGGGCCGCGGCTCTGGCGACAGCTCCCCCACCCGAAGAGCCAGGAGGGAAAGCCATGCCTCGTTGGAAAGCTCTTTGGCAGCCGCTCGCGTGGCCCCAGACCCCGTGGGGCTGCGGGCTTTCCGGCGGAGGTCAGCCTCGGCGACACCTGCAACCACGTGGCGCCGCCGCGCCAGCCTGCGAAGCATTTTCCGGTAGGGCCGCGTCTCTGGCGACAGCTCCCACGCCCGAAGAGCCAGGAGGGAAAGCCGTGCCTCGTTGGAAAGCTCTTTGGCAGCCGCTCGCGTGGCCCCACAGCCCGTGGGGCTGCGGGCTTTCCGGCGGCCGTCAGCCTCGGCGACACCTGCAACCACGTGGCGCCGCCGCGCCAGCCTGCGAAGCATTTTCCGGTAGGGCCGCGTCTCTGGCGACAGCTCCACGCCTGAAGAGCCAGGAGGGAAAGCCGTGCCTCGTTGGAAAGCTCTTTGGCAGCCGCTCGCGTGGCCCCACAGCCCGTGGGGCTGCGGGCTTTCTGGCGGCCGTCAGCCTCGGCGACACCGGCGCCCACGTGGCGCCGCCGCGCCAGCCTGCGAAGCATTTTCCGGTAGGGCCGCGGCTGTGGCGACAGCTCCCACGCCCGAAGAGCCAGGAGGGAAAGCCGTGCCTCGTTGGAAAGCTCTTTGGCAGCCGCTCGCGTGGCCCCACAGCCCGTGGGGCTGCGGGCTTTCCGGCGGCTGTCAGCCTCGGCGCCACCGGCGCCCACGTGGCGCCGCCGCGCCAGCCTGCGAAGCATTTTCCGGTAGGGCCGCGGCTGTGGCGACAGCTCCCACGCCCGAAGAGCCAGGAGGGAAAGCCGTGCCTCGTTGGAAAGCTCTTTGGCAGCCGCTCGCATGGCCCCATAGCCCGTGGGGCTGCGGGCTTTCCGGCGGCCATCAGCCTCGGCGACACCAGGGCACACGTGGCGCCGCCGTGCCAGCCTGTGAAGCATTTTCCGGTAGGACCGCGGCTCTGGCGACAGCTCCCACGCCCGAAGAGCCAGGAGGGAAAGCCGTGCCTCGTTGGAAAGCTCTTTGGCAGCCGCTCGCGTGGCCCCACAGCCCGTGGGGCTGCGGGCTTTCCGGCGGCCGTCAGCCTCGGCGACACCAGTGCCCACGTGGCGCCGCCGCGCCAGCCTGCGAAGCATTTTCCGGTAGGGCCGCGGCTGTGGCGACAGCTCCCACGCCCGAAGAGCCAGGACGGAAAGCCGTGCCTCGTTGGAAAGCTCTTTGGCAGCTGCTCGCGTGGCCCCACAGCCCGTGGGGCTGCGGGCTTTCCGGCGGCCGTCAGCCTCGGCGACACCAGTGCCCACGTGGCGCCGCCGCGCCAGCCTGCGAAGCATTTTCCGGTAGGGCCGCGTCTCTGGCGACAGCTCCCACGCCCGAAGAGCCAGGAGGGAAAGCCGTGCCTCGTTGGAAAGCTCTTTGGCAGCCGCTCGCGTGGTCCTACAGCCCGTGGGCTGCAGGCTTTCCGGCGGCCGTCAGCCTCGGCAACACAAGTGCCCACGTGGCGCCGCCGCGCCAGCCTGCGAAGCATTTTCCGGTAGGGCCGCGGCTGTGGCGACAGCTCCCACGCCCGAAGAGCCAGGACGGAAAGCCGTGCCTCGTTGGAAAGCTCTTTGGCAGCTGCTCGCGTGGCCCCACAGCCCGTGGGGCTGCGGGCTTTCCGGCGGCCGTCAGCCTCGGCGACACCAGTGCCCACGTGGCGCCGCCGCGCCAGCCTGCGAAGCATTTTCCGGTAGGGCCGCGTCTCTGGCGACAGCTCCCACGCCCGAAGAGCCAGGAGGGAAAGCCGTGCCTCGTTGGAAAGCTCTTTGGCAGCCGCTCGCGTGGTCCTACAGCCCGTGGGGCTGCAGGCTTTCCGGCGGCTGTCAGCCTCGGCAACACAAGTGCCCACGTGGCGCCGCCGCGCCAGCCTGCGAAGCATTTTCCGGTAGGGACGCGTCTCTGGCGACAGCTCCCACGCCCGAAGAGACAGGAGGGAAAGCCGTGCCTCGTTGGAAAGCTCTTTGGCAGCCGCTCGCTTGGCCCCACAGCCCGTGGGGCTGCCGGCTTTCCGGCGGCCGTCAGCCTCGGCGACACCGGCGCCCACGTGGCGCCGCCGCGCCAGCCTGCGAAGCATTTTCCGGTAGGGCCGCGGCTCTGGCGACAGCTCCACGCCCGAAGAGCCAGGAGGGAAAGCCATGCCTCGTTGGAAAGCTCTTTGGCAGCCGCTCGCGTGGCCCCAGAGCCCGTGGGGCTGCGGGCTTTCCGGCGGCCGTCAGCCTCGGCGACACCTGCGACCACGTGGCGCCGCCGCGCCAGCCTGCGAAGCATTTTCCGGTAGGGCCGCGGCTGTGGCGACAGCTCCCACGCCCGAAGAGCCAGGAGGGGAAGCCGTGCCTCGTTGGAAAGCTCTTTGGCAGCTGCTCGCGTGGCCCCACAGCCCGTGGGGCTGCGGGCTTTCCGGCGGCCATCAGCCTCGGCGACACCTGCGACCACGTGGCGCCGCCGCGCCAGCCTGCGAAGCATTTTCCGGTAGGGCCGCGTCTCTGGCGACAGCTCCCACGCCCGAAGATCAAGGAGGGAAAGCCGTGCCTCATTGGAAAGCTCTTTGGCAGCCGCTCGCGTGGCCCCACAGCCCGTGGGGCTGCGGGCTTTCCGGCGGCCGTCAGCCTCGGCGACACCTGCGCCCACGTGGCGCCGCCGCGCCAGCCTGCGAAACATTTTCCGGTAGGGCCGCGGCTCTGGCGACAGCTCCCACGCCCGAAGAGCCAGGACGGAAAGCCGTGCCTCGTTGGAAAGCTCTTTGGCAGCCGCTCGCGTGGCCCCACAGCCCGTGGGGCTGCGGGCTTTCCGGCGGCCGTCAGCCTCGGCGACACCAGGGCACACGTGGCGCCGCCGCGCCAGCCTGCGAAGCATTTTCCGGTAGGGCCGCGGCTCTGGCGACAGCTCCCACGCCCGAAGAGCCAGGAGGGAAAGCCGTGCCTCGTTGGAAAGCTCTTTGGCAGCCGCTCGCGTGGCCCCACAGCCCGTGGGGCTGCGGGCTTTCCGTCGGCCGTCAGCCTCGGCGCCACCGGCGCCCACGTGGCGCCGCTGCGCCAGCCTGCGAAGCATTTTCCGGTAGGGCCGCGGCTCTGGCGACAGCTCCCACGCCCGAAGAGCCAGGAGGGAAAGCCGTGCCTCGTTGGAAAGCTCTTTGGCAGCCGCTCGCGTGGCCCCACAGCCCGTGGGGCTGCGGGCTTTCCGGCGGCCGTCAGCCTCGGCGACACCTGCGACCACGTGGCGCCGCCGCGCCAGCCTGCGAAGCATTTTCCGGTAGGGCCGCGGCTCTGGCGACAGCTCCCCCACCCGAAGAGCCAGGAGGGAAAGCCATGCCTCGTTGGAAAGCTCTTTGGCAGCCGCTCGCGTGGCCCCAGACCCCGTGGGGCTGCGGGCTTTCCGGCGGAGGTCAGCCTCGGCGACACCTGCAACCACGTGGCGCCGCCGCGCCAGCCTGCGAAGCATTTTCCGGTAGGGCCGCGTCTCTGGCGACAGCTCCCACGCCCGAAGAGCCAGGAGGGAAAGCCGTGCCTCGTTGGAAAGCTCTTTGGCAGCCGCTCGCGTGGCCCCACAGCCCGTGGGGCTGCGGGCTTTCCGGCGGCCGTCAGCCTCGGCGACACCGGCGCCCACGTGGCGCCGCCGCGCCAGCCTGCGAAGCATTTTCCGGTAGGGCCGCGGCTGTGGCGACAGCTCCCACGCCCGAAGAGCCAGGAGGGAAAGCCGTGCCTCGTTGGAAAGCTCTTTGGCAGCCGCTCGCGTGGCCCCACAGCCCGTGGGGCTGCGGGCTTTCCGGCGGCTGTCAGCCTCGGCGACACCGGCGCCCACGTGGCGCCGCCGCGCCAGCCTGCGAAGCATTTTCCGGTAGGGCCGCGGCTGTGGCGACAGCTCCCACGCCCGAAGAGCCAGGAGGGAAAGCCGTGCCTCGTTGGAAAGCTCGTTGGCAGCCGCTCGCATGGCCCCATAGCCCGTGGGGCTGCGGGCTTTCCGGCGGCCATCAGCCTCGGCGACACCAGGGCACACGTGGCGCCGCCGTGCCAGCCTGCGAAGCATTTTCCGGTAGGACCGCGGCTCTGGCGACAGCTCCCACGCCCGAAGAGCCAGGAGGGAAAGCCGTGCCTTGTTGGAAAGCTCTTTGGCAGCCGCTCGCGTGGCCCCACAGCCCGTGGGGCTGCGGGCCTTCCGGCAGCCGTCAGCCTCGGCGCCACCGGCGACCACGTGGCGCCGCCGCGCCAGCCTGCGAAGCATTTTCCGGTAGGGCCGCGGCTCTGGCGACAGCTCCCACGCCCGAAGAGCCAGGAGGGAAAGCCGTGCCTCGTTGGAAAGCTCTTTGGCAGCCGCTCGCGTGGCCCCACAGCCCGTGGGGCTGCGGGCTTTCCGGCGGCCGTCAGCCTCGGCGACACCAGTGCCCACGTGGCGCCGCCGCGCCAGCCTGCGAAGCATTTTCCGGTAGGGCCGCGGCTGTGGCGACAGCTCCCACGCCCGAAGAGCCAGGAGGGGAAGCCGTGCCTCGTTGGAAAGCTCTTTGGCAGCTGCTCGCGTGGCCCCACAGCCCGTGGGGCTGCGGGCTTTCCGGCGGCCATCAGCCTCGGCGACACCTGCGACCACGTGGCGCCGCCGCGCCAGCCTGCGAAGCATTTTCCGGTAGGGCCGCGTCTCTGGCGACAGCTCCCACGCCCGAAGATCAAGGAGGGAAAGCCGTGCCTCATTGGAAAGCTCTTTGGCAGCCGCTCGCGTGGCCCCACAGCCCGTGGGGCTGCGGGCTTTCCGGCGGCCGTCAGCCTCGGCGACACCTGCGCCCACGTGGCGCCGCCGCGCCAGCCTGCGAAACATTTTCCGGTAGGGCCGCGGCTCTGGCGACAGCTCCCACGCCCGAAGAGCCAGGACGGAAAGCCGTGCCTCGTTGGAAAGCTCTTTGGCAGCCGCTCGCGTGGCCCCACAGCCCGTGGGGCTGCGGGCTTTCCGGCGGCCGTCAGCCTCGGCGACACCAGGGCACACGTGGCGCCGCCGCGCCAGCCTGCGAAGCATTTTCCGGTAGGGCCGCGGCTCTGGCGACAGCTCCCACGCCCGAAGAGCCAGGAGGGAAAGCCGTGCCTCGTTGGAAAGCTCTTTGGCAGCCGCTCGCGTGGCCCCACAGCCCGTGGGGCTGCGGGCTTTCCGTCGGCCGTCAGCCTCGGCGCCACCGGCGCCCACGTGGCGCCGCTGCGCCAGCCTGCGAAGCATTTTCCGGTAGGGCCGCGGCTCTGGCGACAGCTCCCACGCCCGAAGAGCCAGGAGGGAAAGCCGTGCCTCGTTGGAAAGCTCTTTGGCAGCCGCTCGCGTGGCCCCACAGCCCGTGGGGCTGCGGGCTTTCCGGCGGCCGTCAGCCTCGGCGACACCTGCGACCACGTGGCGCCGCCGCGCCAGCCTGCGAAGCATTTTCCGGTAGGGCCGCGGCTCTGGCGACAGCTCCCCCACCCGAAGAGCCAGGAGGGAAAGCCATGCCTCGTTGGAAAGCTCTTTGGCAGCCGCTCGCGTGGCCCAGACCCCGTGGGGCTGCGGGCTTTCCGGCGGAGGTCAGCCTCGGCGACACCTGCAACCACGTGGCGCCGCCGCGCCAGCCTGCGAAGCATTTTCCGGTAGGGCCGCGTCTCTGGCGACAGCTCCCACGCCCGAAGAGCCAGGAGGGAAAGCCGTGCCTCGTTGGAAAGCTCTTTGGCAGCCGCTCGCGTGGCCCCACAGCCCGTGGGGCTGCGGGCTTTCCGGCGGCCGTCAGCCTCGGCGACACCGGCGCCCACGTGGCGCCGCCGCGCCAGCCTGCGAAGCATTTTCCGGTAGGGCCGCGGCTGTGGCGACAGCTCCCACGCCCGAAGAGCCAGGAGGGAAAGCCGTGCCTCGTTGGAAAGCTCTTTGGTAGCCGCTCGCGTGGCCCCACAGCCCGTGGGGCTGCGGGCTTTCCGGCGGCTGTCAGCCTCGGCGACACCGGCGCCCACGTGGCGCCGCCGCGCCAGCCTGCGAAGCATTTTCCGGTAGGGCCGCGGCTGTGGCGACAGCTCCCACGCCCGAAGAGCCAGGAGGGAAAGCCGTGCCTCGTTGGAAAGCTCTTTGGCAGCCGCTCGCATGGCCCCATAGCCCGTGGGGCTGCGGGCTTTCCGGCGGCCATCAGCCTCGGCGACACCAGGGCACACGTGGCGCCGCCGTGCCAGCCTGCGAAGCATTTTCCGGTAGGACCGCGGCTCTGGCGACAGCTCCCACGCCCGAAGAGCCAGGAGGGAAAGCCGTGCCTTGTTGGAAAGCTCTTTGGCAGCCGCTCGCGTGGCCCCACAGCCCGTGGGGCTGCGGGCCTTCCGGCAGCCGTCAGCCTCGGCGCCACCGGCGACCACGTGGCGCCGCCGCGCCAGCCTGCGAAGCATTTTCCGGTAGGGCCGCGGCTCTGGCGACAGCTCCCACGCCCGAAGAGCCAGGAGGGAAAGCCGTGCCTCGTTGGAAAGCTCTTTGGCAGCCGCTCGCGTGGCCCCACAGCCCGTGGGGCTGCGGGCTTTCCGGCGGCCGTCAGCCTCGGCGACACCAGTGCCCACGTGGCGCCGCCGCGCCAGCCTGCGAAGCATTTTCCGGTAGGGCCGCGGCTGTGGCGACAGCTCCCACGCCCGAAGAGCCAGGACGGAAAGCCGTGCCTCGTTGGAAAGCTCTTTGGCAGCTGCTCGCGTGGCCCCAGAGCCCGTGGGGCTGCGGGCTTTCCAGCGGCCGTCAGCCTCGGCGACACCAGTGCCCACGTGGCGCCGCCGCGCCAGCCTGCGAAGCATTTTCCGGTAGGGCCGCGTCTCTGGCGACAGCTCCCACGCCCGAAGAGCCAGGAGGGAAAGCCGTGCCTCGTTGGAAAGCTCTTTGGCAGCCGCTCGCGTGGTCCTACAGCCCGTGGGGCTGCAGGCTTTCGGCGGCCGTCAGCCTCGGCAACACAAGTGCCCACGTGGCGCCGCCGCGCCAGCCTGCGAAGCATTTTCCGGTAGGGACGCGTCTCTGGCGACAGCTCCAACGCCCGAAGAGACAGGAGGGAAAGCCGTGCCTCGTTGGAAAGCTCTTTGGCAGCCGCTCGCTTGGCCCCACAGCCCGTGGGGCTGCCGGCTTTGCGGCGGCCGTCAGCCTCGGCGACACCGGCGCCCACGTGGCGCCGCCGCGCCAGCCTGCGAAGCATTTTCCGGTAGGGCCGCGGCTCTGGCGACAGATCCCACGCCCGAAGAGCCAGGAGGGAAAGCCATGCCTCGTTGGAAAGCTCTTTGGCAGCCGCTCGCGTGGCCCCAGAGCCCGTGGGGCTGCGGGCTTTCCGGCGGCCGTCAGCCTCGGCGACACCTGCGACCACGTGGCGCCGCCGCGCCAGCCTGCGAAGCATTTTCCGGTAGGGCCGCGGCTGTGGCGACAGCTCCCACGCCCGAAGAGCCAGGAGGGGAAGCCGTGCCTCGTTGGAAAGCTCTTTGGCAGCTGCTCGCGTGGCCCCACAGCCCGTGGGGCTGCGGGCTTTCCGGCGGCCGTCAGCCTCGGCGACACCTGCGCCCACGTGGCGCCGCCGCGCCAGCCTGCGAAGCATTTTCCGGTAGGGCCGCGTCTCTGGCGACAGCTCCACGCCCGAAGAGCCAGGAGGGAAAGCCGTGCCTCCTTGGAAAGCTCTGTGGCAGCCGCTCGCGTGGCCCCACAGCCCGTGGGGCTGCGGGCTTTCCTGCGGCCGTCAGCCTCGGCGACAGCTGCGACCACGTGGCGCCGCGGCGCCAGCCTGCGAAGCATTTTCCGGTAGGGCCGCGGCTCTGGTGACAGCTCCCCCACCCGAAGAGCCAGGAGGGAAAGCCGTGCCTCGTTGGAAAGCTCTTTGGCAGCCGCTCGCGTGGCCCCACAGCCCGTGGGGCTGCGGGCTTTCCGGCGGCCGTCAGCCTCGGCGACACCGGCGTCCACGTGGCGCCGCCACGCCAGCCTGCGAAGCATTTTCCGGTAGGGCCGCGTCTCTGGTGACAGCTCCCACGCCCGAAGAGCCAGGAGGGAAAGCCGTGCCTCGTTGGAAAGCTCTTTGGCAGCCGCTCGCGTGGCCCCACAGCCCGTGGGGCTGCGGGCTTTCCGGCGGCCGTCAGCCTCGGCGACACCGGCGCCCACGTGGCGCCGCCGCGCCAGCCTGCGAAGCATTTTCCGGTAGGGCCGCGTCTCTGGCGACAGCTCCCACGCCCAAAGAGCCAGGAGGGAAAGCCGTGCCTCGTTGGAAAGCTCTTTGGCAGCCGCTCGCGTGGCCCCACAGCCCGTGGGGCTGCGGGCTTTCCGGCGGCCATCAGCGTCGGCGACACCGGCGACCACGTGGCGCCGCCACGCCAGCCTGCGAAGCATTTTCCGGTAGGGCCGCGGCTCTGGTGACAGCTCCCACGCCCGAAGAGCCAGGAGGGAAAGCCGTGCCTCGTTGGAAAGCTCTTTGGCAGCCGCTCGCGTGGCCCCAGAGCCCGTGGGGTGCGGGCTTTCCGGCGGCCGTCAGCCTCGGCGCCACCGGCGCCCATGTGGCGCCGCCGTGCCAGCCTGCGAAGCATTTTCCGCTAGGGCCGCGGCTGTGGCGACAGCTCCCACGCCCGAAGAGCCAGGAGGGAAAGCCGTGCCTCGTTGGAAAGCTCTTTGGCAGCCGCTCGCATGGCCCCATAGCCCGTGGGGCTGCGGGCTTTCCGGCGGCCGTCAGCCTCGGCGACACCAGGGCACACGTGGCGCCGCCGCGCCAGCCTGCGAAGCATTTTCCGGTAGGGCCGCGGCTCTGGCGACAGCTCCCACGCCCGAAGAGCCAGGAGGGAAAGCCGTGCCTCGTTGGAAAGCTCTTTGGCAGCCGCTCGCGTGGCCCCACAGCCCGTGGGGCTGCGGGCTTTCCGGCGGCCGTCAGCCTCGGCGACACCTGCGACCACGTGGCGCCGCCGCGCCAGCCTGCGAAGCATTTTCCGGTAGGGCCGCGGCTCTGGCGACAGCTCCCCCACCCGAAGAGCCAGGAGGGAAAGCCATGCCTCGTTGGAAAGCTCTTTGGCAGCCGCTCGCGTGGCCCCAGACCCCGTGGGGCTGCGGGCTTTCCGGCGGAGGTCAGCCTCGGCGACACCTGCAACCACGTGGCGCCGCCGCGCCAGCCTGCGAAGCATTTTCCGGTAGGGCCGCGTCTCTGGCGACAGCTCCCACGCCCGAAGAGCCAGGAGGGAAAGCCGTGCCTCGTTGGAAAGCTCTTTGGCAGCCGCTCGCGTGGCCCCACAGCCCGTGGGGCTGCGGGCTTTCCGGCGGCCGTCAGCCTCGGCGACACCGGCGCCCACGTGGCGCCGCCGCGCCAGCCTGCGAAGCATTTTCCGGTAGGGCCGCGGCTGTGGCGACAGCTCCCACGCCCGAAGAGCCAGGAGGGAAAGCCGTGCCTCGTTGGAAAGCTCTTTGGCAGCCGCTCGCGTGGCCCCACAGCCCGTGGGGCTGCGGGCTTTCCGGCGGCTGTCAGCCTCGGCGACACCGGCGCCCACGTGGCGCCGCCGCGCCAGCCTGCGAAGCATTTTCCGGTAGGGCCGCGGCTGTGGCGACAGCTCCCACGCCCGAAGAGCCAGGAGGGAAAGCCGTGCCTCGTTGGAAAGCTCTTTGGCAGCCGCTCGCATGGCCCCATAGCCCGTGGGGCTGCGGGCTTTCCGGCGGCCATCAGCCTCGGCGACACCAGGGCACACGTGGCGCCGCCGTGCCAGCCTGCGAAGCATTTTCCGGTAGGACCGCGGCTCTGGCGACAGCTCCCACGCCCGAAGAGCCAGGAGGGAAAGCCGTGCCTCGTTGGAAAGCTCTTTGGCAGCCGCTCGCGTGGCCCCACAGCCCGTGGGGCTGCGGGCTTTCCGGCGGCCGTCAGCCTCGGCGACACCAGTGCCCACGTGGCGCCGCCGCGCCAGCCTGCGAAGCATTTTCCGGTAGGGCCGCGGCTGTGGCGACAGCTCCCACGCCCGAAGAGCCAGGACGGAAAGCCGTGCCTCGTTGGAAAGCTCTTTGGCAGCTGCTCGCGTGGCCCCAGAGCCCGTGGGGCTGCGGGCTTTCCGGCGGCCGTCAGCCTCGGCGACACCAGTGCCCACGTGGCGCCGCCGCGCCAGCCTGCGAAGCATTTTCCGGTAGGGCCGCGTCTCTGGCGACAGCTCCCACGCCCGAAGAGCCAGGAGGGAAAGCCGTGCCTCGTTGGAAAGCTCTTTGGCAGCCGCTCGCGTGGTCCTACAGCCCGTGGGGCTGCAGGCTTTCCGGCGGCCGTCAGCCTCGGCAACACAAGTGCCCACGTGGCGCCGCCGCGCCAGCCTGCGAAGCATTTTCCGGTAGGGACGCGTCTCTGGCGACAGCTCCCACGCCCGAAGAGACAGGAGGGAAAGCCGTGCCTCGTTGGAAAGCTCTTTGGCAGCCGCTTGCTTGGCCCCACAGCCCGTGGGGCTGCCGGCTTTGCGGCGGCCGTCAGCCTCGGCGACACCGGCGCCCACGTGGCGCCGCCGCGCCAGCCTGCGAAGCATTTTCCGGTAGGGCCGCGGCTCTGGCGACAGCTCCCACGCCCGAAGAGCCAGGAGGGGAAGCCGTGCCTCGTTGGAAAGCTCTTTGGCAGCTGCTCGCGTGGCCCCACAGCCCGTGGGGCTGCGGGCTTTCCGGCGGCCATCAGCCTCGGCGACACCTGCGACCACGTGGCGCCGCCGCGCCAGCCTGCGAAGCATTTTCCGGTAGGGCCGCGTCTCTGGCGACAGCTCCCACGCCCGAAGATCAAGGAGGGAAAGCCGTGCCTCATTGGAAAGCTCTTTGCAGCCGCTCGCGTGGCCCCACAGCCCGTGGGGGCTGCGGGCTTTCCGGCGGCCGTCAGCCTCGGCGACACCTGCGCCCACGTGGCGCCGCCGCGCCAGCCTGCGAAGCATTTTCCGGTAGGGCCGCGGCTCTGGCGACAGCTCCCACGCCCGAAGAGCCAGGAGGGAAAGCCGTGCCTCGTTGGAAAGCTCTTTGGCAGCCGCTCGCGTGGCCCCACAGCCCGTGGGGCTGCGGGCTTTCCGGCGGCCGTCAGCCTCGGCGACACCAGGGCACACGTGGCGCCGCCGCGCCAGCCTGCGAAGCATTTTCCGGTAGGGCCGCGGCTCTGGCGACAGCTCCCACGCCTGAAGAGCCAGGAGGGAAAGCCGTGCCTCGTTGGAAAGCTCTTTGGCAGCCGCTCGCGTGGCCCCACAGCCCGTGGGGCTGCGGGCTTTCCGGCGGCCGTCAGCCTCGGCGACACCTGCGACCACGTGGCGCCGCCGCGCCAGCCTGCGAAGCATTTTCCGGTAGGGCCGCGGCTCTGGCGACAGCTCCCCCACCCGAAGAGCCAGGAGGGAAAGCCATGCCTCGTTGGAAAGCTCTTTGGCAGCCGCTCGCGTGGCTCCAGACCCCGTGGGGCTGCGGGCTTTCCGGCGGAGGTCAGCCTCGGCGACACCTGCAACCACGTGGCGCCGCCGCGCCAGCCTGCGAAGCATTTTCCGGTAGGGCCGCGTCTCTGGCGACAGCTCCCACGCCCGAAGAGCCAGGAGGGAAAGCCGTGCCTCGTTGGAAAGCTCTTTGGCAGCCGCTCGCGTGGCCCCACAGCCCGTGGGGCTGCGGGCTTTCCGGCGGCCGTCAGCCTCGGCGACACCAGTGCCCACGTGGCGCCGCCGCGCCAGCCTGCGAAGCATTTTCCGGTAGGGCCGCGGCTGTGGCGACAGCTCCACGCCCGAAGAGCCAGGAGGGAAAGCCGTGCCTCGTTGGAAAGCTCTTTGGCAGCTGCTCGCGTGGCCCCAGAGCCCGTGGGGCTGCGGGCTTTCCGGCGGCCGTCAGCCTCGGCGACACCAGTGCCCACGTGGCGCCGCCGCGCCAGCCTGCGAAGCATTTTCCGGTAGGGCCGCGTCTCTGGCGACAGCTCCCACGCCCGAAGAGCCAGGAGGGAAAGCCGTGCCTCGTTGGAAAGCTCTTTGGCAGCCGCTCGCGTGGTCCTACAGCCCGTGGGGCTGCAGGCTTTCCGGCGGCCGTCAGCCTCGGCAACACAAGTGCCCAGGTGGCGCCGCCGCGCCAGCCTGCGAAGCATTTTCCGGTAGGGACGCGTCTCTGGCGACAGCTCCCACGCCCGAAGAGACAGGAGGGAAAGCCGTGCCTCGTTGGAAAGCTCTTTGGCAGCCGCTTGCTTGGCCCCACAGCCCGTGGGGCTGCCGGCTTTGCGGCGGCCGTCAGCCTCGGCGACACCGGCGCCCACGTGGCGCCGCCGCGCCAGCCTGCGAAGCATTTTCCGGTAGGGCCGCGGCTCTGGCGACAGCTCCCACGCCCGAAGAGCCAGGAGGGGAAGCCGTGCCTCGTTGGAAAGCTCTTTGGCAGCTGCTCGCGTGGCCCCACAGCCCGTGGGGCTGCGGGCTTTCCGGCGGCCATCAGCCTCGGCGACACCTGCGACCACGTGGCGCCGCCGCGCCAGCCTGCGAAGCATTTTCCGGTAGGGCCGCGTCTCTGGCGACAGCTCCCACGCCCGAAGATCAAGGAGGGAAAGCCGTGCCTCATTGGAAAGCTCTTTGGCAGCCGCTCGCGTGGCCCCACAGCCCGTGGGGCTGCGGGCTTTCCGGCGGCCGTCAGCCTCGGCGACACCTGCGCCCACGTGGCGCCGCCGCGCCAGCCTGCGAAGCATTTTCCGGTAGGGCCGCGGCTCTGGCGACAGCTCCCACGCCCGAAGAGCCAGGAGGGAAAGCCGTGCCTCGTTGGAAAGCTCTTTGGCAGCCGCTCGCGTGGCCCCACAGCCCGTGGGGCTGCGGGCTTTCCGGCGGCCGTCAGCCTCGGCGACACCAGGGCACACGTGGCGCCGCCGCGCCAGCCTGCGAAGCATTTTCCGGTAGGGCCGCGGCTCTGGCGACAGCTCCCACGCCCGAAGAGCCAGGAGGGAAAGCCGTGCCTCGTTGGAAAGCTCTTTGGCAGCCGCTCGCGTGGCCCCACAGCCCGTGGGGCTGCGGGCTTTCCGGCGGCCGTCAGCCTCGGCGACACCTGCGACCACGTGGCGCCGCCGCGCCAGCCTGCGAAGCATTTTCCGGTAGGGCCGCGGCTCTGGCGACAGCTCCCCCACCCGAAGAGCCAGGAGGGAAAGCCATGCCTCGTTGGAAAGCTCTTTGGCAGCCGCTCGCGTGGCTCCAGACCCCGTGGGGCTGCGGGCTTTCCGGCGGAGGTCAGCCTCGGCGACACCTGCAACCACGTGGCGCCGCCGCGCCAGCCTGCGAAGCATTTTCCGGTAGGGCCGCGTCTCTGGCGACAGCTCCCACGCCCGAAGAGCCAGGAGGGAAAGCCGTGCCTCGTTGGAAAGCTCTTTGGCAGCCGCTCGCGTGGCCCCACAGCCCGTGGGGCTGCGGGCTTTCCGGCGGCCGTCAGCCTCGGCGACACCGGCGCCCACGTGGCGCCGCCGTGCCAGCCTGCGAAGCATTTTCCGGTAGGACCGCGGCTCTGGCGACAGCTCCCACGCCCGAAGAGCCAGGACGGAAAGCCGTGCCTCGTTGGAAAGCTCTTTGGCAGCCGCTCGCGTGGCCCCACAGCCCGTGGGGCTGCCGGCTTTCCGGCGGCCGTCAGCCTCGGCGACACCGGCGCCCACGTGGCGCCGCCGCGCCAGCCTGCGAAGCATTTTCCGGTAGGGCCGCGGCTGTGGCGACAGCTCCCACGCCCGAAGAGCCAGGAGGGAAAGCCGTGCCTCGTTGGAAAGCTCTTTGGCAGCTGCTCGCGTGGCCCCAGAGCCCGTGGGGCTGCGGGCTTTCCGGCGGCCGTCAGCCTCGGCGACACCTGCGCCCACGTGGCGCCGCCGCGCCAGCCTGCGAAGCATTTTCCGGTAGGGCCGCGTCTCTGGCGACAGCTCCCACGCCCGAAGAGCCAGGAGGGAAAGCCGTGCCTCGTTGGAAAGCTCTTTGGCAGCCGCTCGCGTGGCCCCACAGCCCGTGGGGCTGCGGGCTTTCCCGCGGCCATCAGACTCCGCGACACCGGCGCCTACGTGGCGCCGCCGCGCCAGCCTGCGAAGCATTTTCCGGTAGGGCCGCGGCTCTGGCGACAGCTCCCACGCCCGAAGAGCCAGGAGGGAAAGCCGTGCCTCGTTGGAAAGCTCTTTGGCAGCCGCTCGCGTGGCCCCAGAGCCCGTGGGGCAGCGGGCCTTCCGGCGGCCGTCAGCCTCGGCGCCACCGGCGCCAACGTGGCGCCGCCGCGCCAGCCTGCGAAGCATTTTCCGGTAGGGCCGCGTCTCTGGCGACAGCTCCCACGCCCGAAGAGCCAGGAGGGAAAGCCGTGCCTCATTGGAAAGCTCTTTGGCAGCCGCTCGCGTGGCCCCACAGCCCGTGGGGCTGCGGGCTTTCCGTCGGCCGTCAGCCTCGGCGACACCAGTGCCCACGTGGCGCCGCCGCGCCAGCCTGCGAAGCATTTTCCGGTAGGGCCGCGGCTGTGGCGACAGCTCCCACGCCCGAAGAGCCAGGAGGGAAAGCCGTGCCTCGTTGGAAAGCTCTTTGGCAGCCGCTCGCGTGGCCCCACAGCCCGTGGGGCTGCGGGCTTTCCGGCGGCCGTCAGCCTCGGCGCCACCGGCGCCCACGTGGCGCCGCCGCGCCAGCCTGCGAAGCATTTTCCGGTAGGGCCGCGTCTCTGGCGACAGCTCCCACGCCCGAAGAGCCAGGAGGGAAAGCCGTGCCTCGTTGGAAAGCTCTTTGGCAGCCGCTCGCGTGGCCCCACAGCCCGTGGGGCTGCGGGCTTTCCGGCGGCCGTCAGCCTCGGCGACACCTGCGACCACGTGGCGCCGCCGCGCCAGCCTGCGAAGCATTTTCCGGTAGGGCCGCGGCTCTGGCGACAGCTCCCCCACCCGAAGAGCCAGGAGGGAAAGCCGTGCCTCGTTGGAAAGCTCTTTGGCAGCCGCTCGCGTGGCCCCACAGCCCGTGGGGCTGCGGGCTTTCCGGCGGCCGTCAGCCTCGGCGACACCTGCGCCCACGTGGCGCCGCCGCGCCAGCCTGCGAAGCATTTTCCGGTAGGGCCGCGGCTCTGGCGACAGCTCCCACGCCCGAAGAGCCAGGAGGGAAAGCCGTGCCTCGTTGGAAAGCTCTTTGGCAGCCGCTCGCGTGGCCCCACAGCCCGTGGGGCTGCGGGCTTTCCGGTGGCCGTCAGCCTCAGCGCCACCGGCGCCCACGTGGCGCCGCCGCGCCAGCCTGCGAAGCATTTTCCGGTAGGGCCGCGGCTGTGGCGACAGCTCCCACGCCCGAAGATCCAGGAGGGAAAGCCGTGCCTCGTTGGAAAGCTCTTTGGCAGCCGCTCGCGTGGCCCCACAGCCCGTGGGGCTGCGGGCTTTCCGGCGGCCGTCAGCCTCGGCGACACCTGCGACCACGTGGCGCCGCCGCGCCAGCCTGCGAAGCATTTTCCGGTAGGGCCGCGGCTCTGGCGACAGCTCCCCCACCCGAAGAGCCAGGAGGGAAAGCCATGCCTCGTTGGAAAGCTCTTTGGCAGCCGCTCGCGTGGCCCCAGACCCCGTGGGGCTGCGGGCTTTCCGGCGGAGGTCAGCCTCGGCGACACCTGCAACCACGTGGCGCCGCCGCGCCAGCCTGCGAAGCATTTTCCGGTAGGGCCGCGTCTCTGGCGACAGCTCCCACGCCCGAAGAGCCAGGAGGGAAAGCCGTGCCTCGTTGGAAAGCTCTTTGGCAGCCGCTCGCGTGGCCCCACAGCCCGTGGGGCTGTGGGCTTTCCGGCGGCCGTCAGCCTCGGCGACACCGGCGCCCACGTGGCGCCGCCGCGCCAGCCTGCGAAGCATTTTCCGGTAGGGCCGCGGCTGTGGCGACAGCTCCCACGCCCGAAGAGCCAGGAGGGAAAGCCGTGCCTCGTTGGAAAGCTCTTTGGCAGCCGCTCGCGTGGCCCCACAGCCCGTGGGGCTGCGGGCTTTCCGGCGGCCGTCAGCCTCGGCGACACCAGTGCCCACGTGGCGCCGCCGCGCCAGCCTGCGAAGCATTTTCCGGTAGGGCCGCGGCTGTGGCGACAGCTCCCACGCCCGAAGAGCCAGGAGGGAAAGCCGTGCCTCGTTGGAAAGCTCTTTGGCAGCTGCTCGCGTGGCCCCAGAGCCCGTGGGGCTGCGGGCTTTCCGGCGGCCGTCAGCCTCGGCGACACCTGCGCCCACGTGGCGCCGCCGCGCCAGCCTGCGAAGCATTTTCCGGTAGGGCCGCGTCTCTGGCGACAGCTCCCACGCCCGAAGAGCCAGGAGGGAAAGCCGTGCCTCGTTGGAAAGCTCTTTGGCAGCCGCTCGCATGGCCCCATAGCCCGTGGGGCTGCGGGCTTTCCGGCGGCCGTCAGCCTCGGCGACACCTGCGCCCACGTGGCGCCGCCGCGCCAGCCTGCGAAGCATTTTCCGGTAGGGCCGCGGCTCTGGCGACAGCTCCCACGCCCGAAGAGCCAGGACGGAAAGCCGTGCCTCGTTGGAAAGCTCTTTGGCAGCCGCTCGCGTGGTCCTACAGCCCGTGGGGCTGCAGGCTTTCCGGCGGCCGTCAGCCTCGGCAACACAAGTGCACACGTGGCGCCGCCGCGCCAGCCTGCGAAGCATTTTCCGGTAGGGCCGCGGCTCTGGCGACAGCTCCCACGCCCGAAGAGCCAGGAGGGAAAGCCGTGCCTCGTTGGAAAGCTCTTTGGCAGCCGCTCGCGTGGCCCCACAGCCCGTGGGGCTGCGGGCTTTCCCGCGGCCATCAGACTCCGCGACACCGGCGCCTACGTGGAGCCGCCGCGCCAGCCTGCGAAGCATTTTCCGGTAGGGCCGCGGCTCTGGCGACAGCTCCCACGCCCGAAGAGCCAGGAGGGAAAGCCGTGCCTCGTTGGAAAGCTCTTTGGCAGCCGCTCTCGTGTCCCCAGAGCCCGTGGGGCAGCGGGCCTTCCGGCGGCCGTCAGCCTCGGCGCCACCGGCGCCAACGTGGCGCCGCCGCGCCAGCCTGCGAAGCATTTTCCGGTAGGGCCGCGTCTCTGGCGACAGCTCCCACGCCCGAAGAGCCAGGAGGGAAAGCCGTGCCTCATTGGAAAGCTCTTTGGCAGCCGCTCGCGTGGCCCCACAGCCCGTGGGGCTGCGGGCTTTCCGGCGGCCATCAGCCTCGGCGACACCAGTGCCCACGTGGCGCCGCCGCGCCAGCCTGCGAAGCATTTTCCGGTAGGGCCGCGGCTCTGGCGACAGCTCCCACGCCCGAAGAGCCAGGAGGGAAAGCCGTGCCTCGTTGGAAAGCTCTTTGGCAGCCGCTCGCGTGGCCCCACAGCCCGTGGGGCTGCGGGCTTTCCGGCGGCCGTCAGCCTCGGCGACACCGGCGCCCACGTGGCGCCGCCGCGCCAGCCTGCGAAGCATTTTCCGGTAGGGCCGCGGCTGTGGCGACAGCTCCCACGCCCGAAGAGCCAGGAGGGAAAGCCGTGCCTCGTTGGAAAGCTCTTTGGCAGCCGCTCGCGTGGCCCCACAGCCCGTGGGGCTGCGGGCTTTCCGGCGGCCGTCAGCCTCGTCGACACCGTCGCCCACGTGGCGCCGCCGCGCCAGCCTGCGAAGCATTTTCCGGTAGGGCCGCGGCTGTGGCGACAGCTCCCACGCCCGAAGAGCCAGGAGGGAAAGCCGTGCCTCGTTGGAAAGCTCTTTGGCAGCTGCTCGCGTGGCCCCAGAGCCCGTGGGGCTGCGGGCTTTCCGGCGGCCGTCAGCCTCGGCGACACCTGCGCCCACGTGGCGCCGCCGCGCCAGCCTGCGAAGCATTTTCCGGTAGGGCCGCGTCTCTGGCGACAGCTCCCACGCCCAAAGAGCCAGGAGGGAAAGCCGTGCCTCGTTGGAAAGCTCTTTGGCAGCCGCTCGCATGGCCCCATAGCCCGTGGGGCTGCGGGCTTTCCGGCGGCCATCAGCCTCGGCGACACCTGCGCCCACGTGGCGCCGCCGCGCCAGCCTGCGAAGCATTTTCCGGTAGGGCCGCGGCTCTGGCGACAGCTCCCACGCCCGAAGAGCCAGGACGGAAAGCCGTGCCTCGTTGGAAAGCTCTTTGGCAGCCGCTCGCGTGGTCCTACAGCCCGTGGGGCTGCAGGCTTTCCGGCGGCCGTCAGCCTCGGCAACACAAGTGCACACGTGGCGCCGCCGCGCCAGCCTGCGAAGCATTTTCCGGTAGGGCCGCGGCTCTGGCGACAGCTCCCACGCCCGAAGAGCCAGGAGGGAAAGCCGTGCCTCGTTGGAAAGCTCTTTGGCAGCCGCTCGCGTGGCCCCACAGCCCGTGGGGCTGCGGGCTTTCCCGCGGCCATCAGACTCCGCGACACCGGCGCCTACGTGGCGCCGCCGCGCCAGCCTGCGAAGCATTTTCCGGTAGGGCCGCGTCTCTGGCGACAGCTCCCACGCCCGAAGAGCCAGGAGGGAAAGCCGTGCCTCGTTGGAAAGCTCTTTGGCAGCCGCTCGCATGGCCCCATAGCCCGTGGGGCTGCGGGCTTTCCGGCGGCCACCAGCCTCGGCGACACCAGGGCACACGTGGCGCCGCCGTGCCAGCCTGCGAAGCATTTTCCGGTAGGACCGCGTCTCTGGCGACAGCTCCCACGCCCGAAGAGCCAGGACGGAAAGCCGTGCCTCGTTGGAAAGCTCTTTGGCAGCCGCTCGCGTGGCCCCACAGCCCGTGGGGCTGCCGGCTTTCCGGCGGCCGTCAGCCTCGGCGACACCGGCGCCCACGTGGCGCCGCCGCGCCAGCCTGCGAAGCATTTTCCGGTAGGGCCGCGTCTCTGGCGACAGATCCCACGCCCGAAGAGCCAGGAGGGAAAGCTGTGCCTCGTTGGAAAGCTCTTTGGCAGCCGCTCGCGTGGCCCCACAGCCCGTGGGGCTGCGGGCTTTCCGGCGGCCGTCAGCCTCGGCGACACCAGTGCCCACGTGGCGCCGCCGCGCCAGCCTGCGAAGCATTTTCCGGTAGGGCCGCGGCTCTGGCGACAGCTCCCACGCCCGAAGAGCCAGGAGGGAAAGCCGTGCCTCGTTGGAAAGCTCTTTGGCAGCCGCTCGCGTGGCCCCACAGCCCGTGGGGCTGCGGGCTTTCCGGCGGCCGTCAGCCTCGGCGCCACCGGCGCCCACGTGACGCCGCCGCCCCAGCCTGCGAAGCATTTTCCGGTAGGGCCGCGTCTCTGGCGACAGCTCCCACGCCCAAAGAGCCAGGAGGGAAAGCCGTGCCTCGTTGGAAAGCTCTTTGGCAGCCGCTCGCGTGGCCCCACAGCCCGTGGGGCTGCGGGCTTTCCGGCGGCCGTCAGCCTCGGCGACATCTGCGACCACGTGGCGCCGCCGCGCCAGCCTGCGAAGCATTTTCCGGTAGGGCCGCGTCTCTGGCGACAGCTCCCACGCCCGAAGAGCCAGGAGGGAAAGCCGTGCCTCGTTGGAAAGCTCTTTGGCAGCCGCTCGCGTGGCCCCACAGCCCGTGGGGCTGCGGGCTTTTCGGCGGCCGTCAGCCTCGGCGACACCAGTGCCCACGTGGCGCCGCCGCGCCAGCCTGTGAAGCATTTTCCGGTAGGGCCGCGTCTCTGGCGACAGCTCCCACGCCCGAAGAGCCAGGAGGGAAAGCCCTGCCTCGTTGGAAAGCTCTTTGGCAGCTGCTCGCGTGGCCCCACAGCCCGTGGGGCTGCGGGCTTTCCGGCGGCCATCAGCCTCGGCGACACCTGCTCCCACGTGGCGCCGCCGCGCCAGCCTGCGAAGCATTTTCCGGTAGGGCCGCGGCTCTGGCCACAGCTCCCACGCCCGAAGAGCCAGGAGGGAAAGCCGTGCCTCATTGGAAAGCTCTTTGGCAGCCGCTCGCGTGGCCCCACAGCCCGTGGGGCTGCGGGCTTTCCGTCGGCCGTCAGCCTCGGCGCCACCGGCGCCCATGTGGCGCCGCCGCGCCAGACTGCGAAGCATTTTCCGGTAGGGCCGCGGCTCTGGCGACAGCTCCCACGCCCGAAGAGCCAGGAGGGAAAGCCGTGCCTCGTTGGAAAGCTCTTTGGCAGCTGCTCGCGTGGCCCCACAGCCCGTGGGGCTGCGGGCTTTCCGGCGGCCGTCAGCCTCGGCGACACCTGCGACCACGTGGCGCCGCCGCGCCAGCCTGCGAAGCATTTTCCGGTAGGGCCGCGTCTCTGGCGACAGCTCCCACGCCCGAAGAGCCAGGAGGGAAAGCCGTGCCTCATTGGAAAGCTCTTTGGCAGCCGCTCGCGTGGCCCCACAGCCCGTGGGGCTGCGGGCTTTCCGGCGGCCGTCAGCCTCGGCGACACCTGCGCCCACGTGGCGCCGCCGCGCCAGCCTGCGAAGCATTTTCCGGTAGGGCCGCGTCTCTGGCGACAGCTCCCATGCCCGAAGAGCCAGGAGGGAAAGCCGTGCCTCGTTGGAAAGCTCTTTGGCAGCCGCTCGCGTGGCCCCACAGCCCGTGGGGCTGCGGGCCTTCCGGCGGCCCTCAGCCTCGGCGCCACCGGCGCCAACGTGGCGCCGCCGCGCCAGCCTGCGAAGCATTTTCCGGTAGGGCCGCGTCTCTGGCGACAGCTCCCACGCCCGAAGAGCCAGGAGGGAAAGCTGTGCCTCGTTGGAAAGCTCTTTGGCAGCCGCTCGCGTGGCCCCACAGCCCGTGGGGCTGCGGGCTTTCCGGCGGCCGTCAGCCTCGGCGACACCAGTGCCCACGTGGCGCTGCCGCGCCAGCCTGCGAAGCATTTTCCGGTAGGGCCGCGGCTCTGGCGACAGCTCCCATGCCCGAAGAGCCAGGAGGGAAAGCCGTGCCTCGTTGGAAAGCTCTTTGGCAGCCGCTCGCGTGGCCCCACAGCCCGTGGGGCTGCGGGCTTTCCGGCGGCCGTCAGCCTCGGCGCCACCGGCGTCCACGTGGCGCCGCCGCGCCAGCCTGCGAAGCATTTTCCGGTAGGACCGCGTCTCTGGCGACAGCTCCCACGCCCAAAGAGCCAGGAGGGAAAGCCGTGCCTCGTTGGAAAGCTCTTTGGCAGCCGCTCGCGTGGCCCCAGAGCCCGTGGGGCTGCGGGCTTTCCGGCGGCCGTCAGCCTCGGCGCCACCGGCGCCCACGTGACGCCGCCGCCCCAGCCTGCGAAGCATTTTCCGGTAGGGCCGCGTCTCTGGCGACAGCTCCCACGCCCGAAGAGCCAGGAGGGAAAGCCGTGCCTCGTTGGAAAGCTCTTTGGCAGCCGCTCGCGTGGCCCCACAGCCCGTGGGGCTGCGGGCTTTCCGGCGGCCGTCAGCCTCGGCGACATCTGCGACCACGTGGCGCCGCCGCGCCAGCCTGCGAAGCATTTTCCGGTAGGGCCGCGTCTCTGGCGACAGCTCCCACGCCCGAAGAGCCAGGAGGGAAAGCCGTGCCTCGTTGGAAAGCTCTTTGGCAGCCGCTCGCGTGGCCCCACAGCCCGTGGGGCTGCGGGCTTTTCGGCGGCCATCAGCCTCGGCGACACCAGTGCCCACGTGGCGCCGCCGCGCCAGCCTGCGAAGCATTTTCCGGTAGGGCCGCGTCTCTGGCGACAGCTCCCACGCCCGAAGAGCCAGGAGGGAAAGCCCTGCCTCGTTGGAAAGCTCTTTGGCAGCTGCTCGCGTGGCCCCACAGCCCGTGGGGCTGCGGGCTTTCCGTCGGCCGTCAGCCTCGGCGTCACCGGCGCCCACGTGGCGCCGCCGCGCCAGACTGCGAAGCATTTTCCGGTAGGGCCGCGGCTGTGGCGACAGCTCCCACGCCCGAAGAGCCAGGAGGGAAAGCTGTGCCTCGTTGGAAAGCTCTTTGGCAGCTGCTCGCGTGGCCCCACAGCCCGTGGGGCTGCGGGCTTTCCGGCGGCCATCAGCCTCGGCGACACCTGCGACCACGTGGCGCCGCCGCGCCAGCCTGCGAAGCATTTTCCGGTAGGGCCGCGTCTCTGGCGACAGCTCCCACGCCCGAAGATCAAGGAGGGAAAGCCGTGCCTCATTGGAAAGCTCTTTGGCAGCCGCTCGCGTGGCCCCACAGCCCGTGGGGCTGCGGGCTTTCCGGCGGCCGTCAGCCTCGGCGACACCTGCGCCCACGTGGCGCCGCTGCGCCAGCCTGCGAAGCATTTTCCGGTAGGGCCGCGTCTCTGGCGACAGCTCCCACGCCCGAAGAGCCAGGAGGGAAAGCCGTGCCTCGTTGGAAAGCTCTTTGGCAGCCGCTCGCGTGGCCCCACAGCCCGTGGGGCTGCGGGCTTTCCGGCGGCCGTCAGCCTCGGCGACTCCGACGCCCACTTGGCGCCGCCGCGCCAGTCTGCGAAGCATTTTCCGGTAGGGCCGCGGCTCTGGCGACAGCTCCCATGCCCGAAGAGCCAGGAGGGAAAGCCGTGCCTCGTTGGAAAACTCTTTGGCAGCCGCTCGCGTGCCCCACAGCCCGTGGGGCTGCAGGCTTTCCGGCGGCCGTCAGCCTCGGCGACACAAGTGCACACGTGGCGCCGCCGCGCGAGCCTGCGAAGCATTTTCCGGTAGGGCCGCGTCTCTGGCGACAGCTCCCACGCCCGAAGAGCCAGGAGGGAAAGCCGTGCCTCGTTGGAAAGCTCTTTGGCAGCTGCTCGCGTGGCCCCACAGCCCGTGGGGCTGCGGGCTTTCCGGCGGCCGTCAGCCTCGGCGACACCGGCGCCCACGTGGCGCCGCCGCGCCAGCCTGCGAAGCATTTTCCGGTAGGGCCGCGGCTGTGGCGACAGCTCCCACGCCCGAAGAGCCAGGAGGGAAAGCCATGCCTCGTTGGAAAGCTCTTTGGCAGCCGCTCGCGTGGCCCCACAGCCCGTGGGGCTGCGGGCTTTCCGGCGGCCGTCAGCCTCGGCGACACCGGCGCCCACGTGGCGCTGCCGCGCCAGCCTGCGAAGCATTTTCCGGTAGGGCCGCGGCTCTGGCGACAGCTCCCACGCCCGAAGAGCCAGGAGGGAAAGCCGTGCCTCGTTGGAAAGCTCTTTGGCAGCCGCTCGCGTGGCCCCAGAGCCCGTGGGGCTGCGGGCTTTCCGGCGGCCGTCAGCCTTGGCGCCACCGGTGCCCACGTGGCGCTGCAGCGCCAGCCTGCGAAGCATTTTCCGGTAGGGCCGCGTCTCTGGCGACAGCTCCCACGCCCGAAGAGCCAGGAGGGAAAGCCGTGCCTCGTTGGAAAGCTCTTTGGCAGCCGCTCGCATGGCCCCATAGCCCGTGGGGCTGCGGGCTTTCCGGCGGTCATCAGCCTCGGCGACACCAGGGCACACGTGGCGCCGCCGCGCCAGCCTGCGAAGCATTTTCCGGTAGGACCGCGGCTCTGGTGACAGCTCCCCCACCCGAAGAGCCAGGAGGGAAAGCCGTGCCTCATTGGAAAGCTCTTTGGCAGCCGCTCGCGTGGTCCCACAGCCCGTGGGGCTGCGGGCTTTCCGGCGGCCGTCAGCCTTGGCGCCACCGGCGCCCACGTGGCGCCGCCGCGCCAGCCTGCGAAGCATTTTCCGGTAGGGCCGCGTCTCTGGCGACAGCTCCCACGCCCGAAGAGCCAGGAGGGAAAGCCGTGCCTCATTGGAAAGCTCTTTGGCAGCCGCTCGCGTGGCCCCACAGCCCGTGGGGCTGCGGGCTTTCCGTCGGCCGTCAGCCTCGGCGCCACCTGCGCCCACGTGGCGCCGCCGCGCCAGCCTGCGAAGCATTTTCCGGTAGGGCCGCGGCTCTGGCCACAGCTCCCACGCCCGAAGAGCCAGGAGGGAAAGCCGTGCCTCGTTGGAAAGCTCTTTGGCAGCCGCTCGCGTGGCCCCACAGCCCGTGGGGCTGCGGGCTTTCCGGCGGCCGTCAGCCTCGGCGACACCAGTGCCCACGTGGTGCCGCCGCGCCAGCCTGCGAAGCATTTTCCGGTAGGGCCGCGTCTCTGGCGACAGCTCCCACGCCCGAAGAGCCAGGAGGGAAAGCCGTGCCTCGTTGGAAAGCTCTTTGGCAGCTGCTCGCGTGGCCCCACAGCCCGTGGGGCTGCGGGCTTTCCGGCGGCCATCAGCCTCGGCGACACCTGCGACCACGTGGCGCCGCCGCGCCAGCCTGCGAAGCATTTTCCGGTAGGGACGCGGCTCTGGCCACAGCTCCCACGCCGAAGAGCCAGGAGGGAAAGCCGTGCCTCGTTGGAAAGCTCTTTGGCAGCCGCTCGCGTGGCCCCATAGCCCATGGGGCTGCGGGCTTTCCGGCGGCCATCAGCCTCGGCGACACCAGGGCAGACGTGGCGCCGCCGCGCCAGCCTGCGAAGCATTTTCCGGTAGGGCCGCGGCTCTGGCGACAGCTCCCACGCCCGAAGAGCCAGGACGGAAAGCCGTGCCTCGTTGGAAAGCCCTTTGGCAGCCGCTCGCGTGGCCCCACAGCCCGTGGGGCTGCGGGCTTTCCGGCGGCCGTCAGCCTCGGCGACACCGGCGCCCACGTGGCGCCGCCGCGCCAGCCTGCGAAGCATTTTCCGGTAGGGCCGCGGCTCTGGCGACAGCTCCCACGCCCGAAGAGCCAGGAGGGAAAGCCGTGCCTCATTGGAAACCTCTTTGGCAGCCGCTCGCGTGGCCCCACAGCCCGTGGGGCTGCGGGCCTTCCGGCAGCCGTCAGCCTCGACGCCACCGGCGCCCACGTGGCGCCGCCGCGCCAACCTGCGAAGCATTTTCCGGTAGGGCCGCGTCTCTGGCGACAGCTCCCCCACCCGAAGAGCCGGGAGGGAAAGCCGTGCCTCATTGGAAAGCTCTTTGGCAGCCGCTCGCGTGGTCCCACAGCCCGTGGGGCTGCGGGCTTTCCGGCGGCCGTCAGCCTTGGCGCCACCGGCGCCCACGTGGCGCCGCCGCGCCAGCCTGCGAAGCATTTTCCGGTAGGGCCGCGTCTCTGGCGACAGCTCCCACGCCCGAAGAGCCAGGAGGGAAAGCCGTGCCTCATTGGAAAGCTCTTTGGCAGCCGCTCGCGTGGCCCCACAGCCCGTGGGGCTGCGGGCTTTCCGTCGGCCGTCAGCCTCGGCGCCACCTGCGCCCACGTGGCGCCGCCGCGCCAGCCTGCGAAGCATTTTCCGGTAGGGCCGCGGCTCTGGCCACAGCTCCCACGCCCGAAGAGCCAGGAGGGAAAGCCGTGCCTCGTTGGAAACCTCTTTGGCAGCCGCTCGCGTGGCCCCACAGCCCGTGGGGCTGCGGGCTTTCCGGCGGCCGTCAGCCTCGGCGACAGCAGTGCCCACGTGGTGCCGCCGCGCCAGCCTGCGAAGCATTTTCCGGTAGGGCCGCGTCTCTGGCGACAGCTCCCACGCCCGAAGAGCCAGGAGGGAAAGCCGTGCCTCGTTGGAAAGCTCTTTGGCAGCTGCTCGCGTGGCCCCACAGCCCGTGGGGCTGCGGGCTTTCCGGCGGCCATCAGCCTCGGCGACACCTGCGACCACGTGGCGCCGCCGCGCCAGCCTGCGAAGCATTTTCCGGTAGGGCCGCGGCTCTGGCCACAGCTCCCACGCCCGAAGAGCCAGGAGGGAAAGCCGTGCCTCGTTGGAAAGCTCTTTGGCAGCTGCTCGCGTGGCCCCACAGCCCGTGGGGCTGCGGGCTTTCCGGCGGCCATCAGCCTCGGCGACACCTGCGACCACGTGGCGCCGCCGCGCCAGCCTGCGAAGCATTTTCCGGTAGGGCGGCGGCTCTGGCCACAGCTCCCACGCCCGAAGAGCCAGGAGGGAAAGCCGTGCCTCGTTGGAAAGCTCTTTGGCAGCCGCTCGCGTGGCCCCACAGCCCGTGGGGCTGCGGGCTTTCCGGCGGCCGTCAGCCTCGGCGACACCTGCGACCACGTGGCGCCGCCGCGCCAGCCTGCGAAGCATTTTCCGGTAGGGACGCGGCTCTGGCCACAGCTCCCACGCCCGAAGAGCCAGGAGGGAAAGCCGTGCCTCGTTGGAAAGCTCTTTGGCAGCCGCTCGCGTGGCCCCATAGCCCATGGGGCTGCGGGCTTTCCGGCGGCCATCAGCCTCGGCGACACCAGGGCAGACGTGGCGCCGCCGCGCCAGCCTGCGAAGCATTTTCCGGTAGGGCCGCGGCTCTGGCGACAGCTCCCACGCCCGAAGAGCCAGGACGGAAAGCCGTGCCTCGTTGGAAAGCTCTTTGGCAGCCGCTCGCGTGGTCCTACAGCCCGTGGGACTGCAGGCTTTCCGGCGGCCGTCAGCCTCGGCGCCTCCGGCGCCCACATGGCGCCGCCGCGCCAGCCTGCGAAGCATTTTCCGATAGGGCCGCGTCTCTGGCGACAGCTCCCACGCCCGAAGAGCCAGGACGGAAAGCCGTGCCTCGTTGGAAAGCTCTTTGGCAGCCGCTCGCGTGGCCCCACAGCCCGTGGGGCTGCGGGCTTTCCGGCGGCCGTCAGCCTTGGCGACACCGGCGCCCACGTGGCGCCGCCGCGCCAGCCTGCGAAGCATTTTCCGGTAGGGCCGCGGCTCTGGCGACAGCTCCCACGCCCGAAGAGCCAGGAGGGAAAGCCGTGCCTCATTGGAAACCTCTTTGGCAGCCGCTCGCGTGGCCCCACAGCCCGTGGGGCTGCGGGCCTTCCGGCAGCCGTCAGCCTCGACGCCACCGGCGCCCACGTGGCGCCGCCGCGCCAACCTGCGAAGCATTTTCCGGTAGGGCCGCGTCTCTGGCGACAGCTCCCCCACCCGAAGAGCCAGGAGGGAAATCCGTGCCTCATTGGAAAGCTCTTTGGCAGCCGCTCGCGTGGTCCCACAGCCCGTGGGGCTGCGGGCTTTCCGGCGGCCGTCAGCCTTGGCGCCACCGGCGCCCACGTGGCGCCGCCGCGCCAGCCTGCGAAGCATTTTCCGGTAGGGCCGCGGCTGTGGCGACAGCTCCCACGCCCGAAGAGCCAGGAGGGAAAGCCGTGCCTCATTGGAAAGCTCTTTGGCAGCCGCTCGCGTGGCCCCACAGCCCGTGGGGCTGCGGGCTTTCCGGCGGCCGTCAGCCTCGGCGACACCTGCGCCCACGTGGCGCCGCCGCGCCAGCCTGCGAAGCATTTTCCGGTAGGACCGCGGCTCTGGCCACAGCTCCCACGCCCGAAGAGCCAGGAGGGAAAGCCGTGCCTCGTTGGAAAGCTCTTTGGCAGCCGCTCGCGTGGCCCCACAGCCCGTGGGGCTGCGGGCTTTCCGGCGGCCGTCAGCCTCGGCGACAGCAGTGCCCACGTGGTGCCGCCGCGCCAGCCTGCAAAGCATTTTCCGGTAGGGCCGCGTCTCTGGCGACAGCTCCCACGCCCGAAGAGCCAGGAGGGAAAGCCGTGCCTCGTTGGAAAGCTCTTTGGCAGCTGCTCGCGTGGCCCCACAGCCCGTGGGGCTGCGGGCTTTCCGGCGGCCATCAGCCTCGGCGACACCAGGGCAGACGTGGCGCCGCCGCGCCAGCCTGCGAAGCATTTTCCGGTAGGGCCGCGGCTCTGGCGACAGCTCCCACGCCCGAAGAGCCAGGAGGGAAAGCCGTGCCTCGTTGGAAAGCTCTTTGGCAGCCGCTCGCGTGGTCCTACAGCCCGTGGGACTGCAGGCTTTCCGGCGGCCGTCAGCCTCGGCGCCTCCGGCGCCCACGTGGCGCCGCCGCGCCAGCCTGCGAAGCATTTTCCGGTAGGGCCGCGGCTCTGGCGACAGCTCCCACGCCCGAAGAGCCAGGAGGGAAAGCCGTGCCTCGTTGGAAAGCTCTTTGGCAGCCGCTCGCGTGGCCCCACAGCCCGTGGGGCTGCGGGCTTTCCGGCGGCCGTCAGCCTCGGCGCCACCGGCGCCCACGTGGCGCCGCCGCGCCAGACTGCGAAGCATTTTCCGGTAGGGCCGCGGCTGTGGCGAGAGCTCCCACGCCCGAAGAGCCAGGAGGGAAAGCCGTGCCTCGTTGGAAAGCTCTTTGGCAGCTGCTCGCGTGGCCCCACAGCCCGTGGGGCTGCGGGCTTTCCGGCGGCCGTCAGCCTCGGCGACACCGGCGCCCACGTGGCGCCGCCGCACCAGCCTGCGAAGCATTTTCCGGTAGGGCCGTGTCTCTGGCGACAGCTCCCACGCCCGAAGAGCCAGGAGGGAAAGCCGTGCCTCGTTGGAAAGCTCTTTGGCAGCCGCTCGCGTGGCCCCACAGCCCGTGGGGCTGCGGGCCTTCCGGCGGCCGTCAGCCTCGGCGCCACCGGCGCCAACGTGGCGCCGCCGCGCCAGCCTGCGAAGCATTTTCCGGTGGGGCCGCGTCTCTGGCGACAGCTCCCACGCCCGAAGAGCCAGGAGGGAAAGCCGTGCCTCATTGGAAAGCTCTTTGGCAGCCGCTCGCGTGGCCCCACAGCCCGTGGGGCTGCGGGCTTTCCGTCGGCCGTCAGCCTCGGCGACACCAGTGCCCACGTGGCGCCGCCGCGCCAGCCTGCGAAGCATTTTCCGGTAGGGCCGCGGCTGTGGCGACAGCTCCCACGCCCGAAGAGCCAGGAGGGAAAGCCGTGCCTCGTTGGAAAGCTCTTTGGCAGCCGCTCGCGTGGCCCCAGAGCCCGTGGGGCTGTGGGCTTTCCGGCGGCCGTCAGCCTCGGCGACACCGGCGCCCACGTGGCGCCGCCGCGCCAGCCTGCGAAGCATTTTCCGGTAGGGCCGCGGCTGTGGCGACAGCTCCCACGCCCGAAGAGCCAGGAGGGAAAGCCATGCCTCGTTGGAAAGCTCTTTGGCAGCCGCTCGCGTGGCCCCACAGCCCGTGGGGCTGCGGGCTTTCCGGCGGCCGTCAGCCTCGGCGACACCTGCGCCCACGTGGCGCCGCCGCGCCAGCCTGCGAAGCATTTTCCGGTAGGGCCGCGGCTCTGGCGACAGCTCCCACGCCCGAAGAGCCAGGAGGGAAAGCCGTGCCTCGTTGGAAAGCTCTTTGGCAGCTGCTCGCGTGGCCCCACAGCCCGTGGGGCTGCGGGCTTTCCGGCGGCCCTCAGCCTCGGCGACACCTGCGACCACGTGGCCCCGCCGCGCCAGCCTGCGAACCATTTTCCGGTAGGGCCGCGGCTCTGGCGACAGCTCCCACGCCCGAAGAGCCAGGAGGGAAAGCCGTGCCTCGTTGGAAACCTCTTTGGCAGACGCTCGCGTGGCCCCAGAGCCCGTGGGGCTGCGGGCCTTCCGGCAGCCGTCAGCCTCGGCGCCACCGGCGCCCACGTGGCGCCGCCGCGCCAGGCTGCGAAGCATTTTCCGGTAGGGCCGCTTCTGTGGCGACAGCTCCCACGCCCGAAGAGCCAGGAGGGAAAGCGGTGCCTCGTTGGAAAGCTCTTTGGCAGCCGCTCGCGTGGCCCCACAGCCCGTGGGGCTGCGGGCTTTCCGGCGGCCATCAGCCTCGGCGACACCAGTGCCCACGTGGCACCGCCGCGCCAGCCTGCGAAGCATTTTCCGGTAGGGCCGCGGCTCTGGCGACAGCTCCCACGCCCGAAGAGCCAGGAGGGAAAGCCGTGCCTCGTTGGAAAGCTCTTTCGCAGGCGCTCGCGTGGCCCCACAGCCCGTGGGGCTGCGGGCTTTCCGGCGGCCGTCAGCCTCGGCGACACCTGCGACCACGTGGCGCCGCCGCACCAGCCTGCGAAGCATTTTCCGGTAGGGCCGCGTCTCTGGCGACAGCTCCAACGCCCGAAGAGCCAGGAGGGAAAGCCGTGCCTCGTTGGAAAGCTCTTTGGCAGCCGCTCGCGTGGCCCCACAGCCCGTGGGGCTGCGGGCTTTCCGGCGGCCGTCAGCCTCGGCGACACCGGCGCCCACGTGGCGCCGCCGCGCCAGCCTGCGAAGCATTTTCCGGTAGGGCCGCGGCTCTGGCGACAGCTCCCACGCCCGAAGAGCCAGGAGGGAAAGCCGTGCCTCGTTGGAAAGCTTTTTGGCAGCCGCTCGCGTGGCCCCACAGCCCGTGGGGCTGCGGGCTTTCCGGCGGCCGTCAGCCTCGGCGACTCCGACGCCCACTTGGCGCCGCCGCGCCAGTCTGCGAAGCATTTTCCGGTAGGGCCGCGGCTCTGGCGACAGCTCCCACGCCCGAAGAGCCAGGAGGGAAAGCCGTGCCTCGTTGGAAAGCTCTTTGGCAGCCGCTCGCGTGGCCCCACAGCCCGTGGGGCTGCAGGCTTTCCGGCGGCCGTCAGCCTCCGCGACACAAGTGCACACGTGGCGCCGCCGCGCCAGCCTGCGAAGCATTTTCCGGTAGGGCCGCGTCTCTGGCGACAGCTCCCACGCCCGAAGAGCCAGGAGGGAAAGCCGTGCCTCGTTGGAAAGCTCTTTGGCAGCTGCTCGCGTGGCCCCACAGCCCTTGGGGCTGCGGGCTTTCCGGCGGCCGTCAGCCTCGGCGACACCGGCGCCCATGTGGCGCTGCCGCGCCAGCCTGCGAAGCATTTTCCGGTAGGGCCGCGGCTCTGGCGACAGCTCCCACGCCCGAAGAGCCAGGAGGGAAAGCCGTGCCTCGTTGGAAAGCTCTTTGGCAGCCGCTCGCGTGGCCCCACAGCCCGTGGGGCTGCGGGCTTTCCGGCGGCCGTCAGCCTTGGCGCCACCGGCGCCCACGTGGCGCTGCCGCGCCAGCCTGCGAAGCATTTTCCGGTAGGGCCGCGTCTCTGGCGACAGCTCCCACGCCCGAAGAGCCAGGAGGGAAAGCCGTGCCTCGTTGGAAAGCTCTTTGGCAGCCGCTCGCATGGCCCCATAGCCCGTGGGGCTGCGGGCTTTCCGGCGGTCATCAGCCTCGGCGACACCAGGGCACACGTGGCGCCGCCGCGCCAGCCTGCGAAGCATTTTCCGGTAGGACCGCGGCTCTGGTGACAGCTCCCCCACCCGAAGAGCCAGGAGGGAAAGCCGTGCCTCATTGGAAAGCTCTTTGGCAGCCGCTCGCGTGGTCCCACAGCCCGTGGGGCTGCGGGCTTTCCGGCGGCCGTCAGCCTCGGCGACACCGGCGCCCACGTGGCGCCGCCGCGCCAGCCTGCGAAGCATTTTCCGGTAGGGCCGCGTCTCTGGCGACAGCTCCCACGCCCGAAGAGCCAGGAGGGAAAGCCGTGCCTCATTGGAAAGCTCTTTGGCAGCCGCTCGCGTGGCCCCACAGCCCGTGGGGCTGCGGGCTTTCCGTCGGCCGTCAGCCTTGGCGCCACCTGCGCCCACGTGGCGCCGCCGCGCCAGCCTGCGAAGCATTTTCCGGTAGGGCCGCGGCTCTGGCCACAGCTCCCACGCCCGAAGAGCCAGGAGGGAAAGCCGTGCCTCGTTGGAAAGCTCTTTGGCAGCCGCTCGCGTGGCCCCACAGCCCGTGGGGCTGCGGGCTTTCCGGCGGCCGTCAGCCTCGGCGACAGCAGTGCCCACGTGGTGCCGCCGCGCCAGCCTGCGAAGCATTTTCCGGTAGGGCCGCGTCTCTGGCGACAGCTCCCACGCCCGAAGAGCCAGGAGGGAAAGCCGTGCCTCGTTGGAAAGCTCTTTGGCAGCTGCTCGCGTGGCCCCACAGCCCGTGGGGCTGCGGGCTTTCCGGCGGCCATCAGCCTCGGCGACACCTGCGCCCACGTGGCGCCGCCGCGCCAGCCTGCGAAGCATTTTCCGGTAGGGCCGCGGCTCTGGCCACAGCTCCCACGCCCGAAGAGCCAGGAGGGAAAGCCGTGCCTCGTTGGAAAGCTCTTTGGCAGCCGCTCGCGTGGCCCCATAGCCCATGGGGCTGTGGGCTTTCCGGCGGCCATCAGCCTCGGCGACACCAGGGCAGACGTGGCGCCGCCGCGCCAGCCTGCGAAGCATTTTCCGGTAGGGCCGCGGCTCTGGCGACAGCTCCCACGCCCGAAGAGCCAGGACGGAAAGCCGTGCCTCGTTGGAAAGCTCTTTGGCAGCCGCTCGCGTGGTCCTACAGCCCGTGGGACTGCAGGATTTCCGGCGGCCGTCAGCCTCGGCGCCTCCGGCGCCCACGTGGCGCCGCCGCGCCAGCCTGCGAAGCATTTTCCGGTAGGGCCGCGGCTCTGGCGACAGCTCCCACGCCCGAAGAGCCAGGACGGAAAGCCGTGCCTCGTTGGAAAGCTCTTTGGCAGCCGCTCGCGTGGCCCCACAGCTCGTGGGGCTGCGGGCTTTCCGGCGGCCGTCAGCCTCGGCGACACCGGCGCCCACGTGGCGCCGCCGCGCCAGCCTGCGAAGCATTTTCCGGTAGGGCCGCGGCTCTGGCCACAGCTCCCACGCCCGAAGAGCCAGGAGGGAAAGCCGTGCCTCATTGGAAAGCTCTTTGGCAGCCGCTCGCGTGGCCCCACAGCCCGTGGGGCTGCGGGCCTTCCGGCAGCCGTCAGCCTCGGCGCCACCGGCGCCCACGTGGCGCCGCCGCGCCAACCTGCGAAGCATTTTCCGGTAGGGCCGCGTCTCTGGCGACAGCTCCCCCACCCGAAGAGCCAGGAGGGAAAGCCGTGCCTCATTGGAAAGCTCTTTGGCAGCCGCTCGCGTGGTCCCACAGCCCGTGGGGCTGCGGGCTTTCCGGCGGCCATCAGCCTCGGCGACACCTGCGACCACGTGGCGCCGCCGCGCCAGCCTGCGAAGCATTTTCCGGTAGGGCCGCGGCTCTGGCCACAGCTCCCACGCCCGAAGAGCCAGGAGGGAAAGCCGTGCCTCGTTGGAAAGCTCTTTGGCAGCCGCTCGCGTGGCCCCATAGCCCATGGGGCTGCGGGCTTTCCGGCGGCCATCAGCCTCGGCGACACCAGGGCAGACGTGGCGCCGCCGCGCCAGCCTGCGAAGCATTTTCCGGTAGGGCCGCGGCTCTGGCGACAGCTCCCACGCCCGAAGAGCCAGGACGGAAAGCCGTGCCTCGTTGGAAAGCTCTTTGGCAGCCGCTCGCGTGGCCCCACAGCCCGTGGGACTGCAGGCTTTCCGGCAGCCGTCAGCCTCGGCGCCTCCGGCGCCCACGTGGCGCCGCCGCGCCAGCCTGCGAAGCATTTTCGGGTAGGGGCCGCGGCTCTGGCGACAGCTCCCACGCCCGAAGAGCCAGGACGGAAAGCCGTGCCTCGTTGGAAAGCTCTTTGGCAGCCGCTCGCGTGGTCCTACAGCCCGTGGGACTGCAGGCTTTCCGGCGGCCGTCAGCCTCGGCGCCACCGGCGCCCACGTGGCGCCGCCGCGCCAGCCTGCGAAGCATTTTCCGGTAGGGCCGCGTCTCTGGCGACAGCTCCCACGCCCGAAGAGCCAGGAGGGAAAGCCGTGCCTCGTTGGAAAGCTCTTTGGCAGCCGCTCGCATGGCCCCATAGCCAGTGGGGCTGCGGGCTTTCCGGCGGCCACCAGCCTCGGCGACACCAGGGCACACGTGGCGCCGCCGTGCCAGCCTGCGAAGCATTTTCCGGTAGGGCCGCGTCTCTGGCGACAGCTCCCACGCCCAAAGAGCCAGGAGGGAAAGCCGTGCCTCGTTGGAAAGCTCTTTGGCAGCCGCTCGCGTGGCCCCACAGCCCGTGGGGCTGCGGGCTTTCCGGCAGCCGTCAGCCTCGGCTCCACCGGCGCCCACGTGGCGCCGCCGCGCCAGCCTGCGAAGCATTTTCCGGTAGGGCCGCGTCTCTGGCGACAGCTCCCACGCCCGAAGAGCCAGGAGGGAAAGCCATGCCTCGTTGGAAAGCTCTTTGGCAGCCGCTCGCGTGGCCCCACAGCCCGTGGGGCTGCGGGCTTTCCGGTGGCCGTCAGCCTCGGCGCCACCGGCGCCCACGTGGCGCCGCCGCGCCAGCCTGCGAAGCATTTTCCGGTAGGGCCGCGGCTCTGGCGACAGCTCCCACGCCCGAAGAGCCAGGAGGGAAAGCCGTGCCTCGTTGGAAAGCTCTTTGGCAGCCGCTCGCGTGGCCCCACAGCCCGTGGGGCTGCGGGCTTTTCGGCGGCCGTCAGCCTCGGCGACACCAGTGCCCACGTGGCGCCGCCGCGCCAGCCTGTGAAGCATTTTCCGGTAGGGCCGCGGCTCTGGCGACAGCTCCCACGCCCGAAGAGCCAGGAGGGAAAGCCGTGCCTCATTGGAAAGCTCTTTGGCAGCCGCTCGCGTGGCCCCACAGCCCGTGGGGCTGCGGGCTTTCCGTCGGCCGTCAGCCTCGGCGACACCGGCGCCCACGTGGCGCCGCCGCGCCAGCCTGCGAAGCATTTTCCGGTAGGGCCGCGGCTCTGGCGACAGCTCCCACGCCCGAAGAGCCAGGAGGGAAAGCCGTGCCTCGTTGGAAAGCTCTTTGGCAGCCGCTCGCGTGGCCCCACAGCCCGTGGGGCTGCGGGCTTTTCGGCGGCCGTCAGCCTCGGCGACACCAGTGCCCACGTGGCGCCGCCGCGCCAGCCTGCGAAGCATTTTCCGGTAGGGCCGCGGCTCTGGCGACAGCTCCCACGCCCGAAGAGCCAGGAGGGAAAGCCGTGCCTCGTTGGAAATATCTTTGGCAGCTGCTCGAGTGGCCCCACAGCCCGTGGGGCTGCGGGCTTTCCGGCGGCCATCAGCCTCGGCGACACCTGCGACCACGTGGCGCCGCCGCGCCAGCCTGCGAAGCATTTTCCGGTAGGGCCGCGGCTCTGGCCACAGCTCCCACGCCCGAAGAGCCAGGAGGGAAAGCCGTGCCTCGTTGGAAAGCTCTTTGGCAGCTGCTCGCGTGGCCCCACAGCCCGTGGGGCTGCGGGCTTTCCGGCGGCCATCAGCCTCGGCGACACCTGCGACCACGTGGCGCCGCCGCGCCAGCCTGCGAAACATTTTCCTGTAGGGCCGCGGCTCTGGCCACAGCTCCCACGCCCGAAGAGCCAGGAGGGAAAGCCGTGCCTCGTTGGAAAGCTCTTTGGCAGCCGCTCGCGTGGCCCCATAGCCCATGGGGCTGCGGGCTTTCCGGCGGCCATCAGCCTCGGCGACACCAGGGCAGACGTGGCGCCGCCGCGCCAGCCTGCGAAGCATTTTCCGGTAGGGCCGCGGCTCTGGCGACAGCTCCCACGCCCGAAGAGCCAGGAGGGAAAGCCGTGCCTCGTTGGAAAGCTCTTTGGCAGCCGCTCGCGTGGCCCCACAGCCCGTGGGACTGCAGGCTTTCCGGCGGCCGTCAGCCTCGGCGCCTCCGGCGCCCACGTGGCGCCGCCGCGCCAGCCTGCGAAGCATTTTCCGGTAGGGCCGCGGCTCTGGCGACAGCTCCCACGCCCGAAGAGCCAGGAGGGAAAGCCGTGCCTCGTTGGAAAGCTCTTTGGCAGCCGCTCGCGTGGCCCCACAGCCCGTGGGGCTGCGGGCTTTCCGGCGGCCGTCAGCCTCGGCGCCACCGGCGCCCACGTGGCGCCGCCCGCGCCAGACTGCGAAGCATTTTCCGGTAGGGCCGCGGCTCTGGCGACAGCTCCCACGCCCGAAGAGCCAGGAGGGAAAGCCGTGCCTCGTTGGAAAGCTCTTTGGCAGCTGCTCGCGTGGCCCCACAGCCCGTGGGGCTGCGGGCTTTCCGGCGGCCGTCAGCCTCGGCGACACCGGCGCCCACGTGGCGCCGCCGCACCAGCCTGCGAAGCATTTTCCGGTAGGGCCGCGTCTCTGGCGACAGCTCCCACGCCCGAAGAGCCAGGAGGGAAAGCCGTGCCTCATTGGAAAGCTCTTTGGCAGCCGCTCGCGTGGCCCCACAGCCCGTGGGGCTGCGGGCTTTCCGGCGGCCGTCAGCCTCGGCGACACCTGCGCCACGTGGCGCCGCCGCGCCAGCCTGCAAAGCATTTTCCGGTAGGGCCGTGTCTCTGGCGACAGCTCCCACGCCCGAAGAGCCAGGAGGGAAAGCCGTGCCTCGTTGGAAAGCTCTTTGGCAGCCGCTCGCGTGGCCCCACAGCCCGTGGGGCTGCGGGCCTTCCGGCGGCCGTCAGCCTCGGCGCCACCGGCGCCAACGTGGCGCCGCCGCGCCAGCCTGCGAAGCATTTTCCGGTAGGGCCGCGTCTCTGGCGACAGCTCCCACGCCCGAAGAGCCAGGAGGGAAAGCCGTGCCTCATTGGAAAGCTCTTTGGCAGCCGCTCGCGTGGCCCCACAGCCCGTGGGGCTGCGGGCTTTCCGTCGGCCGTCAGCCTCGGCGACACCAGTGCCCACGTGGCGCCGCCGCGCCAGCCTGCGAAGCATTTTCCGGTAGGACCGCGGCTCTGGTGACAGCTCCCACGCCCGAAGAGCCAGGAGGGAAAGCCGTGCCTCGTTGGAAAGCTCTTTGGCAGCCGCTCGCGTGGCCCCACAGCCCGTGGGGCTGCGGGCTTTTCGGCGGCCGTCAGCCTCGGCGACACCAGTGCCCACGTGGCGCCGCCGCGCCAGCCTGCGAAGCATTTTCCGGTAGGGCCGCGGCTCTGGCGACAGCTCCCACGCCCGAAGAGCCAGGAGGGAAAGCCGTGCCTCGTTGGAAATATCTTTGGCAGCTGCTCGAGTGGCCCCACAGCCCGTGGGGCTGCGGGCTTTCCGGCGGCCATCAGCCTCGGCGACACCTGCGACCACGTGGCGCCGCCGCGCCAGCCTGCGAAGCATTTTCCGGTAGGGCCGCGGCTCTGGCGACAGCTCCCACGCCCGAAGAGCCAGGAGGGAAAGCCGTGCCTCATTGGAAAGCTCTTTGGCAGCCGCTCGCGTGGCCCCACAGCCCGTGGGGCTGCGGGCTTTCCGTCGGCCGTCAGCCTCGGCGACACCGGCGCCCACGTGGCGCCGCCGCGCCAGCCTGCGAAGCATTTTCCGGTAGGGCCGCGGCTCTGGCGACAGCTCCCACGCACGAAGAGCCAGGACGGAAAGCCGTGCCTCGTTGGAAAGCTCTTTGGCAGCCGCTCGCGTGGTCCTACAGCCCGTGGGACTGCAGGCTTTCCGGCGGCCGTCAGCCTCGGCGACACCTGCGCCCACGTGGCGCCGCCGCGCCAACCTGCGAAGCATTTTCCGGTAGGGCCGCGGCTCTGGCCACAGCTCCCACGCCCGAAGAGCCAGGAGGGAAAGCCGTGCCTCGTTGGAAAGCTCTTTGGCAGCCGCTCGCGTGGCCCCATAGCCCATGGGGCTGCGGGCTTTCCGGCGGCCATCAGCCTCGGCGACACCAGGGCAGACGTGGCGCCGCCGCGCCAGCCTGCGAAGCATTTTCCGGTAGGGCCGCGGCTCTGGCGACAGCTCCCACGCCCGAAGAGCCAGGAGGGAAAGCCGTGCCTCATTGGAAAGCTCTTTGGCAGCCGCTCGCGTGGCCCCACAGCCCGTGGGGCTGCGGGCTTTCCGTCGGCCGTCAGCCTCGGCGACACCGGCGCCCACGTGGCGCCGCCGCGCCAGCCTGCGAAGCATTTTCCGGTAGGGCCGCGGCTCTGGCGACAGCTCCCACGCCCGAAGAGCCAGGAGGGAAAGCCGTGCCTCGTTGGAAAGCTCTTTGGCAGCCGCTCGCGTGGCCCCACAGCCCGTGGGGCTGCGGGCTTTTCGGCGGCCGTCAGCCTCGGCGACACCAGTGCCCACGTGGCGCCGCCGCGCCAGCCTGCGAAGCATTTTCCGGTAGGGCCGCGGCTCTGGCGACAGCTCCCACGCCCGAAGAGCCAGGAGGGAAAGCCGTGCCTCGTTGGAAATATCTTTGGCAGCTGCTCGAGTGGCCCCACAGCCCGTGGGGCTGCGGGCTTTCCGGCGGCCATCAGCCTCGGCGACACCTGCGACCACGTGGCGCCGCCGCGCCAGCCTGCGAAGCATTTTCCGGTAGGGCCGCGGCTCTGGCCACAGCTCCCACGCCCGAAGAGCCAGGAGGGAAAGCCGTGCCTCGTTGGAAAGCTCTTTGGCAGCTGCTCGCGTGGCCCCACAGCCCGTGGGGCTTGCGGGCTTTCCGGCGGCCATCAGCCTCGGCGACACCTGCGACCACGTGGCGCCGCCGCGCCAGCCTGCGAAACATTTTCCTGTAGGGCCGCGGCTCTGGCGACAGCTCCCACGCCCGAAGAGCCAGGAGGGAAAGCCGTGCCTCGTTGGAAAGCTCTTTGGCAGCCGCTCGCGTGGCCCCACAGCCCGTGGGGCTGCGGGCTTTCCGGCGGCCGTCAGCCTCGGCGCCACCGGCGCCCACGTGGCGCCGCCGCGCCAGACTGCGAAGCATTTTCCGGTAGGGCCGCGGCTCTGGCGACAGCTCCCACGCCCGAAGAGCCAGGAGGGAAAGCCGTGCCTCGTTGAAAGCTCTTTGGCAGCTGCTCGCGTGGCCCCACAGCCCGTGGGGCTGCGGGCTTTCCGGCGGCCGTCAGCCTCGGCGACACACGGCGCCCACGTGGCGCCGCCGCACCAGCCTGCGAAGCATTTTCCGGTAGGGCCGCGTCTCTGGCGACAGCTCCCACGCCCGAAGAGCCAGGAGGGAAAGCCGTGCCTCATTGGAAAGCTCTTTGGCAGCCGCTCGCGTGGCCCCACAGCCCGTGGGGCTGCGGGCTTTCCGGCGGCCGTCAGCCTCGCGACACCTGCGCCCACGTGCGCCGCCGCGCCAGCCTGCAAAGCATTTTCCGGTAGGGCCGTGTCTCTGGCGACAGCTCCCACGCCCGAAGAGCCAGGAGGGAAAGCCGTGCCTCGTTGGAAAGCTCTTTGGCAGCCGCTCGCGTGGCCCCACAGCCCGTGGGGCTGCGGGCCTTCCGGCGGCCGTCAGCCTCGGCGCCACCGGCGCCAAAGTGGCGCCGCCGCGCCAGCCTGCGAAGCATTTTCCGGTAGGGCCGCGTCTCTGGCGACAGCTCCCACGCCCGAAGAGCCAGGAGGGAAAGCCGTGCCTCATTGGAAAGCTCTTTGGCAGCCGCTCGCGTGGCCCCACAGCCCGTGGGGCTGCGGGCTTTCCGTCGGCCGTCAGCCTCGGCGACACCAGTGCCCACGTGGCGCCGCCGCGCCAGCCTGCGAAGCATTTTCCGGTAGGACCGCGGCTCTGGTGACAGCTCCCACGCCCGAAGAGCCAGGAGGGAAAGCCGTGCCTCGTTGGAAAGCTCTTTGGCAGCCGCTCGCGTGGCCCCACAGCCCGTGGGGCTGCGGGCTTTTCGGCGGCCGTCAGCCTCGGCGACACCAGTGCCCACGTGGCGCCGCCGCGCCAGCCTGCGAAGCATTTTCCGGTAGGGCCGCGGCTCTGGCGACAGCTCCCACGCCCGAAGAGCCAGGAGGGAAAGCCGTGCCTCGTTGGAAATATCTTTGGCAGCTGCTCGAGTGGCCCCACAGCCCGTGGGGCTGCGGGCTTTCCGGCGGCCATCAGCCTCGGCGACACCTGCGACCACGTGGCGCCGCCGCGCCAGCCTGCGAAGCATTTTCCGGTAGGGCCGCGGCTCTGGCGACAGCTCCCACGCCCGAAGAGCCAGGAGGGAAAGCCGTGCCTCATTGGAAAGCTCTTTGGCAGCCGCTCGCGTGGCCCCACAGCCCGTGGGGCTGCGGGCTTTCCGTCGGCCGTCAGCCTCGGCGACACCGGCGCCCACGTGGCGCCGCCGCGCCAGCCTGCGAAGCATTTTCCGGTAGGGCCGCGGCTCTGGCGACAGCTCCCACGCACGAAGAGCCAGGACGGAAAGCCGTGCCTCGTTGGAAAGCTCTTTGGCAGCCGCTCGCGTGGTCCTACAGCCCGTGGGACTGCAGGCTTTCCGGCGGCCGTCAGCCTCGGCGACACCTGCGCCCACGTGGCGCCGCCGCGCCAACCTGCGAAGCATTTTCCGGTAGGGCCGCGGCTCTGGCCACAGCTCCCACGCCCGAAGAGCCAGGAGGGAAAGCCGTGCCTCGTTGGAAAGCTCTTTGGCAGCCGCTCGCGTGGCCCCATAGCCCATGGGGCTGCGGGCTTTCCGGCGGCCATCAGCCTCGGCGACACCAGGGCAGACGTGGCGCCGCCCGCGCCAGCCTGCGAAGCATTTTCCGGTAGGGCCGCGGCTCTGGCGACAGCTCCCACGCCCGAAGAGCCAGGAGGGAAAGCCGTGCCTCGTTGGAAAGCTCTTTGGCAGCCGCTCGCGTGGCCCCACAGCCCGTGGGACTGCAGGCTTTCCGGCGGCCGTCAGCCTCGGCGCCTCCGGCGCCCACGTGGCGCCGCCGCGCCAGCCTGCGAAGCATTTTCCGGTAGGGCCGCGGCTCTGGCGACAGCTCCCACGCCCGAAGAGCCAGGACGGAAAGCCGTGCCTCGTTGGAAAGCTCTTTGGCAGCCGCTCGCGTGGTCCTACAGCCCGTGGGACTGCAGGCTTTCCGGCGGCCGTCAGCCTCGGCGCCACCGGCGCCCACGTGGCGCCGCCGCGCCAGCCTGCGAAGCATTTTCCGGTAGGGCCGCGTCTCTGGCGACAGCTCCCACGCCCGAAGAGCCAGGAGGGAAAGCCGTGCCTCGTTGGAAAGCTCTTTGGCAGCCGCTCGCATGGCCCCATAGCCAGTGGGGCTGCGGGCTTTCCGGCGGCCACCAGCCTCGGCGACACCAGGGCACACGTGGCGCCGCCGTGCCAGCCTGCGAAGCATTTTCCGGTAGGACCGCGGCTCTGGCGACAGCTCCCACGCCCGAAGAGCCAGGAGGGAAAGCCGTGCCTCGTTGGAAAGCTCTTTGGCAGCCGCTCGCGTGGTCCTACAGCCCGTGGGGCTGCGGGCTTTCCGGCGGCCGTCAGCCTCGGCGACACCGGCGCCCACGTGGCGCCGCCGCGCCAGCCTGCGAAGCATTTTCCGGTAGGGCCGCGTCTCTGGCGACAGCTCCCACGCCCAAAGAGCCAGGAGGGAAAGCCGTGCCTCGTTGGAAAGCTCTTTGGCAGCCGCTCGCGTGGCCCCACAGCCCGTGGGGCTGCGGGCTTTCCGGCAGCCGTCAGCCTCGGCTCCACCGGCGCCCACGTGGCGCCGCCGCGCCAGCCTGCGAAGCATTTTCCGGTAGGGCCGCGTCTCTGGCGACAGCTCCCACGCCCGAAGAGCCAGGAGGGAAAGCCATGCCTCGTTGGAAAGCTCTTTGGCAGCCGCTCGCGTGGCCCCACAGCCCGTGGGGCTGCGGGCTTTCCGTCGGCCGTCAGCCTCGGCGACACCGGCGCCCACGTGGCGCCGCCACGCCAGCCTGCGAAGCATTTTCCGGTAGGGCCGCGTCTCTGGCGACAGCTCCCACGCCCGAAGAGCCAGGAGGGAAAGCCGTGCCTCGTTGGAAAGCTCTTTGGCAGCCGCTCGCGTGGCCCCACAGCCCGTGGGGCTGCGGGCTTTCCGGCGGCCGTCAGCCTCGGCGACACCGGCGCCCACGTGGCGCCGCCGCGCCAGCCTGCGAAGCATTTTCCGGTAGGGCCGCGGCTCTGGCCAAAGCTCCCACGCCCGAAGAGCCAGGAGGGAAAGCCGTGCCTCATTGGAAAGCTCTTTGGCAGCCGCTCGCGTGGCCCCACAGCCCGTGGGGCTGCGGGCTTTCCGGCGGCCGTCAGCCTCGGCGACACCGGCGCCCACGTGGCGCCGCCGCGCCAGCCTGCGAAGCATTTTCCGGTAGGGCCGCGGCTCTGGCGACAGCTCCCACGCCCGAAGAGCCAGGAGGGAAAGCCGTGCCTCGTTGGAAAGCTCTTTGGCAGCCGCTCGCGTGGCCCCAGAGCCCATGGGGCTGCGGGCCTTCCGGCAGCCGTCAGCCTCGGCGCCACCGGCGCCCACGTGGCGCCGCCGCGCCAGCCTGCGAAGCATTTCCCGGTAGGGCCTCGTCTCTGGCGACAGCTCCCACGCCCGAAGAGCCAGGAGGGAAAGCGGTGCCTCGTTGGAAAGCTCTTTGGCAGCCGCTCGCGTGGCCCCACAGCCCGTGGGGCTGCGGGCTTTCCGGCGGCCATCAGCCTCGGCGACACCAGTGCCCACGTGGCGCCGCCGCGCCAGCCTGCGAAGCATTTTCCGGTAGGGCCGCGGCTCTGGCGACAGCTCCCACGCCCGAAGAGCCAAGAGGGAAAGCCGTGCCTCGTTGGAAAGCTCTTTCGCAGCCGCTCACGTGGCCCCACAGCCCGTGGGGCTGCGGGCTTTCCGGCGGCCGTCAGCCTCGGCGACACCTGCGCCTACGTGGCGCCGCCGCGCCAGCCTGCGAAGCATTTTCCGGTAGGGCCGCGGCTCTGGCCAAAGCTCCCACGCCCGAAGAGCCAGGAGGGAAAGCCGTGCCTCATTGGAAAGCTCTTTGGCAGCCGCTCGCGTGGCCCCACAGCCCGTGGGGCTGCGGGCTTTCCGGCGGCCGTCAGCCTCGGCGACACCGGCGCCCACGTGGCGCCGCCGCGCCAGCCTGCGAAGCATTTTCCGGTAGGGCCGCGGCTCTGGCAACAGCTCCCACGCCCGAAGAGCCAGGAGGGAAAGCCGTGCCTCGTTGGAAAGCTCTTTGGCAGACGCTCGCGTGGCCCCAGAGCCCATGGGGCTGCGGGCCTTCCGGCAGCCGTCAGCCTCGGCGCCACCGGCGCCCACGTGGCGCCGCCGCGCCAGCCTGCGAAGCATTTTCCGGTAGGGCCGCGGCTCTGGCGACAGCTCCCACGCCCGAAGAGCCAGGAGGGAAAGCGGTGCCTCGTTGGAAAGCTCTTTGGCAGCCGCTCGCGTGGCCCCACAGCCCGTGGGGCTGCGGGCTTTCCGGCGGCCATCAGCCTCGGCGACACCAGTGCCCACGTGGCGCCGCCGCGCCAGCCTGCGAAGCATTTTCCGGTAGGGCCGCGGCTCTGGCGACAGCTCCCACGCCCGAAGAGCCAAGAGGGAAAGCCGTGCCTCGTTGGAAAGCTCTTTGGCAGCCGCTCGCGTGGCCCCACAGCCCGTGGGGCTGCGGGCTTACCGACGGCCGTCAGCCTCGGCGACACCAGCGCCCACGTGGCGCCGCCACGCCAGCCTGCAAAGCATTTTCCGGTAGGGCCGCGGCTCTGGCGACAGCTCCCACGCCCGAAGAGCCAGGAGGGAAAGCCGTGCCTCGTTGGAAAGCTCTTTGGCAGCCGCTCGCGTGGCCCCAGAGCCCATGGGGCTGCGGGCCTTCCGGCAGCCGTCAGCCTCGGCGCCACCGGCGCCCACGTGGCGCCGCCGCGCCAGCCTGCGAAGCATTTTCCGGTAGGGCCGCGGCTCTGGCGACAGCTCCCACGCCCGAAGAGCCAGGAGGGAAAGCCGTGCCTCGTTGGAAAGCTCTTTGGCAGCCGCTCGCGTGGCCCCAGAGCCCATGGGGCTGCGGGCCTTCCGGCAGCCGTCAGCCTCGGCGCCACCGGCGCCCACGTGGCGCCGCCGCGCCAGCCTGCGAAGCATTTCCCGGTAGGGCCTCGTCTCTGGCGACAGCTCCCACGCCCGAAGAGCCAGGAGGGAAAGCGGTGCCTCGTTGGAAAGCTCTTTGGCAGCCGCTCGCGTGGCCCCACAGCCCGTGGGGCTGCGGGCTTTCCGGCGGCCATCAGCCTCGGCGACACCAGTGCCCACGTGGCGCCGCCGCGCCAGCCTGCGAAGCATTTTCCGGTAGGGCCGCGGCTCTGGCGACAGCTCCCACGCCCGAAGAGCCAAGAGGGAAAGCCGTGCCTCGTTGGAAAGCTCTTTCGCAGCCGCTCACGTGGCCCCACAGCCCGTGGGGCTGCGGGCTTTCCGGCGGCCGTCAGCCTCGGCGACACCTGCGCCCACGTGGCGCCGCCGCGCCAGCCTGCGAAGCATTTTCCGGTAGGGCCGCGGCTCTGGCCAAAGCTCCCACGCCCGAAGAGCCAGGAGGGAAAGCCGTGCCTCATTGGAAAGCTCTTTGGCAGCCGCTCGCGTGGCCCCACAGCCCGTGGGGCTGCGGGCTTTCCGGCGGCCGTCAGCCTCGGCGACACCGGCGCCCACGTGGCGCCGCCGCGCCAGCCTGCGAAGCATTTTCCGGTAGGGCCGCGGCTCTGGCAACAGCTCCCACGCCCGAAGAGCCAGGAGGGAAAGCCGTGCCTCGTTGGAAAGCTCTTTGGCAGCCGCTCGCGTGGCCCCAGAGCCCATGGGGCTGCGGGCCTTCCGGCAGCCGTCAGCCTCGGCGCCACCGGCGCCCACGTGGCGCCGCCGCGCCAGCCTGCGAAGCATTTTCCGGTAGGGCCGCGGCTCTGGCGACAGCTCCCACGCCCGAAGAGCCAGGAGGGAAAGCGGTGCCTCGTTGGAAAGCTCTTTGGCAGCCGCTCGCGTGGCCCCACAGCCCGTGGGGCTGCGGGCTTTCCGGCGGCCATCAGCCTCGGCGACACCAGTGCCCACGTGGCGCCGCCGCGCCAGCCTGCGAAGCATTTTCCGGTAGGGCCGCGGCTCTGGCGACAGCTCCCACGCCCGAAGAGCCAAGAGGGAAAGCCGTGCCTCGTTGGAAAGCTCTTTGGCAGCCGCTCGCGTGGCCCCACAGCCCGTGGGGCTGCGGGCTTACCGGCGGCCGTCAGCCTCGGCGACACCTGCGACCACGTGGCGCCGCCGCACCAGCCTGCGAAGCATTTTCCGGTAGGGCCGCGTCTCTGGCGACAGCTCCCACGCCCGAAGAGCCAGGAGGGAAAGCCGTGCCTCGTTGGAAATCTCTTTGGCAGCCGCTCGCGTGGCCCCACAGCCCGTGGGGCTGCGGGCTTTCCGGCGGCCGTCAGCCTCGGCGACACCGGCGCCCACGTGGCGCCGCCGCGCCAGCCTGCGAAGCATTTTCCGGTAGGGCCGCGGCTGTGGCGACAGCTCCCACGCCCGAAGAGCCAGGAGGGAAAGCCGTGCCTCGTTGGAAATCTCTTTGGCAGCCGCTCGCGTGGCCCCACAGCCCGTGGGGCTGCGGGCTTTCCGGCGGCCATCAGCCTCGGCGCCACCGGCGCCCACGTGGCGCCGCCGCGCCAGCCTGCGAAGCATTTTCCGGTAGGGCCGCGGCTCTGGCGACAGCTCCCACGCCCGAAGAGCCAGGAGGGAAAGCCGTGCCTCATTGGAAAGCTCTTTGGCAGCCGCTCGCGTGGCCCCACAGCCCGTGGGGCTGCGGGCTTTCCGGCGGCCGTCAGCCTCGGCGAAACCGGCGCCCACGTGGCGCCGCCGCGCCAGCCTGCGAAGCATTTTCCGGTAGGGCCGCGTCTCTGGCGACAGCTCCCACGCCCGAAGAGCCAGGAGGGAAAGCCGTGCCTCGTTGGAAAGCTCTTTCGCAGCCGCTCGCGTGGCCCCACAGCCCGTGGGGCTGCGGGCTTTCCGGCGGCCGTCAGCCTCGGCGACACCTGCGACCACGTGGCGCCGCCGCACCAGCCTGCGAAGCATTTTCCGGTAGGGCCGCGGCTCTGGCGACAGCTCCCACGCCCGAAGAGCCAAGAGGGAAAGCCGTGCCTCGTTGGAAAGCTCTTTCGCAGCCGCTCGCGTGGCCCCACAGCCCGTGGGGCTGCGGGCTTTCCGGCGGCCGTCAGCCTCGTCGACACCTGCGACCACGTGGCGCCGCCGCACCAGCCTGCGAAGCATTTTCCGGTAGGGCCGCGGCTGTGGCGACAGCTCCCACGCCCGAAGAGCCAGGAGGGAAAGCCGTGCCTCGTTGGAAAGCTCTTTGGCAGCCGCTCGCGTGGCCCCACAGCCCGTGGGGCTGCGGGCTTTCCGGCGGCCGTCAGCCTCGGCGACACCGGCGCCCACGTGGCGCCGCCGCGCCAGCCTGCGAAGCATTTTCCGGTAGGGCCGCGGCTGTGGCGACAGCTCCCACGCCCGAAGAGCCAGGAGGGAAAGCCGTGCCTCGTTGGAAAGCTCTTTGGCAGCCGCTCGCGTGGCCCCACAGCCCGTGGGGCTGCGGGCTTTCCGGCCGCCATCAGCCTCGGCGCCACCGGCGCCCACGTGGCGCCGCCGCGCCAGCCTGCGAAGCATTTTCCGGTAGGACCGCGTCTCTGGCGACAGCTCCCACGCCCGAAGAGCCAGGAGGGAAAGCCGTGCCTCGTTGGAAAGCTCTTTGGCAGCCGCTCACGTGGCCCCACAGCCCGTGGGGCTGCGGGCTTTCCGGCGGCCGTCAGCCTCGGCGCCACCGGCGCCCACGTGACGCCGCCGCCCCAGCCTGCGAAGCATTTTCCGGTAGGGCCGCGTCTCTGGCGACAGCTCCCACGCCCGAAGAGCCAGGAGGGAAAGCCGTGCCTCGTTGGAAAGCTCTTTGGCAGCCGCTCGCGTGGCCCCACAGCCCGTGGGGCTGCGGGCTTTCCGGCGGCCGTCAGCCTCGGCGCCACCGGCGCCCATGTGGCGCCGCCGCGCCAGCCTGCGAAGCATTTTCCGGTAGGGCCGCGTCTCTGGCGACAGCTCCCACGCCCGAAGAGCCAGGAGGGAAAGCCGTGCCTCGTTGGAAAGCTCTTTGGCAGCCGCTCGCGTGGCCCCACAGCCCGTGGGGCTGCGGGCCTTCCGGCGGCCGTCAGCCTCGGCGCCACCGGCGCCAACGTGGCGCCGCCGCGCCAGCCTGCGAAGCATTTTCCGGTAGGGCCGCGGCTCTGGCGACAGCTCCCACGACCGAAGATCCAGGAGGGAAAGCCGTGCCTCGTTGGAAAGCTCTTTGGCAGCCGCTCGCGTGGCCCCACAGCCTGTGGGGCTGCGGGCTTTCCGGCGGCCGTCAGCCTCGGCGCCACCGGCGCCCACGTGGTGCCGCCGCGCCAACCTGCGAAGCATTTTCCGGTAGGGCCGCGGCTCTGGCCACAGCTCCCACGCCCGAAGAGCCAGGAGGGAAAGCCGTGCCTCATTGGAAAGCTCTTTGGCAGCCGCTCGCGTGGCCCCACAGCCCGTGGGGCTGCGGGCTTTCCGGCGGCCGTCAGCCTCGGCGACACCGGCGCCCACGTGGCGCCGCCGCGCCAGCCTGCGAAGCATTTTCCGGTAGGGCCGCGGCTCTGGCGACAGCTCCCACGCCCGAAGAGCCAGGAGGGAAAGCCGTGCCTCATTGGAAAGCTCTTTGGCAGCCGCTCGCGTGGCCCCACAGCCCGTGGGGCTGCGGGCCTTCCGGCAGCCGTCAGCCTCGGCGACACCGGCGCCCACGTGGCGCCGCCGCGCCAGCCTGCGAAGCATTTTCCGGTAGGGCCGCGTCTCTGGCGACAGCTCCCACGCCCGAAGAGCCAGGAGGGAAAGCCGTGCCTCGTTGGAAAGCTCTTTGGCAGCCGCTCGCGTGGCCCCACAGCCCGTGGGGCTGCGGGCTTTCCGGCGGCCATCAGCCTCGGCGACACCAGTGCCCACGTGGCGCCGCCGCGCCAGCCTGCGAAGCATTTTCCGGTAGGGCCGCGTCTCTGGCGACAGCTCCCACGCCCGAAGAGCCAGGAGGGAAAGCCGTGCCTCGTTGGAAAGCTCTTTGGCAGCCGCTCGCGTGGCCCCAGAGCCCATGGGGCTGCGGGCCTTCCGGCAGCCGTCAGCCTCGGCGCCACCGGCGCCCACGTGGCGCCGCCGCGCCAGCCTGCGAAGCATTTTCCGGTAGGGCCGCGGCTCTGGCGACAGCTCCCACGCCCGAAGAGCCAGGAGGGAAAGCGGTGCCTCGTTGGAAAGCTCTTTGGCAGCCGCTCGCGTGGCCCCACAGCCCGTGGGGCTGCGGGCTTTCCGGCGGCCATCAGCCTCGGCGACACCAGTGCCCACGTGGCGCCGCCGCGCCAGCCTGCGAAGCATTTTCCGGTAGGGCCGCGGCTCTGGCGACAGCTCCCACGCCCGAAGAGCCAAGAGGGAAAGCCGTGCCTCGTTGGAAAGCTCTTTGGCAGCCGCTCGCGTGGCCCCACAGCCCGTGGGGCTGCGGGCTTACCGGCGGCCGTCAGCCTCGGCGACACCTGCGACCACGTGGCGCCGCCGCACCAGCCTGCGAAGCATTTTCCGGTAGGGCCGCGTCTCTGGCGACAGCTCCCACGCCCGAAGAGCCAGGAGGGAAAGCCGTGCCTCGTTGGAAATCTCTTTGGCAGCCGCTCGCGTGGCCCCACAGCCCGTGGGGCTGCGGGCTTTCCGGCGGCCGTCAGCCTCGGCGACACCGGCGCCCACGTGGCGCCGCCGCGCCAGCCTGCGAAGCATTTTCCGGTAGGGCCGCGGCTGTGGCGACAGCTCCCACGCCCGAAGAGCCAGGAGGGAAAGCCGTGCCTCGTTGGAAATCTCTTTGGCAGCCGCTCGCGTGGCCCCACAGCCCGTGGGGCTGCGGGCTTTCCGGCGGCCATCAGCCTCGGCGCCACCGGCGCCCACGTGGCGCCGCCGCGCCAGCCTGCGAAGCATTTTCCGGTAGGGCCGCGGCTCTGGCGACAGCTCCCACGCCCGAAGAGCCAGGAGGGAAAGCCGTGCCTCATTGGAAAGCTCTTTGGCAGCCGCTCGCGTGGCCCCACAGCCCGTGGGGCTGCGGGCTTTCCGGCGGCCGTCAGCCTCGGCGAAACCGGCGCCCACGTGGCGCCGCCGCGCCAGCCTGCGAAGCATTTTCCGGTAGGGCCGCGTCTCTGGCGACAGCTCCCACGCCCGAAGAGCCAGGAGGGAAAGCCGTGCCTCGTTGGAAAGCTCTTTCGCAGCCGCTCGCGTGGCCCCACAGCCCGTGGGGCTGCGGGCTTTCCGGCGGCCGTCAGCCTCGGCGACACCTGCGACCACGTGGCGCCGCCGCACCAGCCTGCGAAGCATTTTCCGGTAGGGCCGCGGCTCTGGCGACAGCTCCCACGCCCGAAGAGCCAAGAGGGAAAGCCGTGCCTCGTTGGAAAGCTCTTTCGCAGCCGCTCGCGTGGCCCCACAGCCCGTGGGGCTGCGGGCTTTCCGGCGGCCGTCAGCCTCGTCGACACCTGCGACCACGTGGCGCCGCCGCACCAGCCTGCGAAGCATTTTCCGGTAGGGCCGCGGCTGTGGCGACAGCTCCCACGCCCGAAGAGCCAGGAGGGAAAGCCGTGCCTCGTTGGAAAGCTCTTTGGCAGCCGCTCGCGTGGCCCCACAGCCCGTGGGGCTGCGGGCTTTCCGGCGGCCGTCAGCCTCGGCGACACCGGCGCCCACGTGGCGCCGCCGCGCCAGCCTGCGAAGCATTTTCCGGTAGGGCCGCGGCTGTGGCGACAGCTCCCACGCCCGAAGAGCCAGGAGGGAAAGCCGTGCCTCGTTGGAAAGCTCTTTGGCAGCCGCTCGCGTGGCCCCACAGCCCGTGGGGCTGCGGGCTTTCCGGCCGCCATCAGCCTCGGCGCCACCGGCGCCCACGTGGCGCCGCCGCGCCAGCCTGCGAAGCATTTTCCGGTAGGACCGCGTCTCTGGCGACAGCTCCCACGCCCGAAGAGCCAGGAGGGAAAGCCGTGCCTCGTTGGAAAGCTCTTTGGCAGCCGCTCACGTGGCCCCACAGCCCGTGGGGCTGCGGGCTTTCCGGCGGCCGTCAGCCTCGGCGCCACCGGCGCCCACGTGACGCCGCCGCCCCAGCCTGCGAAGCATTTTCCGGTAGGGCCGCGTCTCTGGCGACAGCTCCCACGCCCGAAGAGCCAGGAGGGAAAGCCGTGCCTCGTTGGAAAGCTCTTTGGCAGCCGCTCGCGTGGCCCCACAGCCCGTGGGGCTGCGGGCTTTCCGGCGGCCGTCAGCCTCGGCGCCACCGGCGCCCATGTGGCGCCGCCGCGCCAGCCTGCGAAGCATTTTCCGGTAGGGCCGCGTCTCTGGCGACAGCTCCCACGCCCGAAGAGCCAGGAGGGAAAGCCGTGCCTCGTTGGAAAGCTCTTTGGCAGCCGCTCGCGTGGCCCCACAGCCCGTGGGGCTGCGGGCTTTCCGGCGGCCGTCAGCCTCGGCGACACCTGCGCCCACGTGGCGCCGCCGCGCCAGCCTGCGAAGCATTTTCCGGTAGGGCCGTGTCTCTGGCGACAGCTCCCACGCCCGAAGAGCCAGGAGGGAAAGCCGTGCCTCGTTGGAAAGCTCTTTGGCAGCCGCTCGCGTGGCCCCACAGCCCGTGGGGCTGCGGGCCTTCCGGCGGCCGTCAGCCTCGGCGCCACCGGCGCCAACGTGGCGCCGCCGCGCCAGCCTGCGAAGCATTTTCCGGTAGGGCCGCGGCTCTGGCGACAGCTCCCACGACCGAAGATCCAGGAGGGAAAGCCGTGCCTCGTTGGAAAGCTCTTTGGCAGCCGCTCGCGTGGCCCCACAGCCTGTGGGGCTGCGGGCTTTCCGGCGGCCGTCAGCCTCGGCGCCACCGGCGCCCACGTGGTGCCGCCGCGCCAACCTGCGAAGCATTTTCCGGTAGGGCCGCGGCTCTGGCCACAGCTCCCACGCCCGAAGAGCCAGGAGGGAAAGCCGTGCCTCATTGGAAAGCTCTTTGGCAGCCGCTCGCGTGGCCCCACAGCCCGTGGGGCTGCGGGCTTTCCGGCGGCCGTCAGCCTCGGCGACACCGGCGCCCACGTGGCGCCGCCGCGCCAGCCTGCGAAGCATTTTCCGGTAGGGCCGCGGCTCTGGCGACAGCTCCCACGCCCGAAGAGCCAGGAGGGAAAGCCGTGCCTCATTGGAAAGCTCTTTGGCAGCCGCTCGCGTGGCCCCACAGCCCGTGGGGCTGCGGGCCTTCCGGCAGCCGTCAGCCTCGGCGACACCGGCGCCCACGTGGCGCCGCCGCGCCAGCCTGCGAAGCATTTTCCGGTAGGGCCGCGTCTCTGGCGACAGCTCCCACGCCCGAAGAGCCAGGAGGGAAAGCCGTGCCTCGTTGGAAAGCTCTTTGGCAGCCGCTCGCGTGGCCCCACAGCCCGTGGGGCTGCGGGCTTTCCGGCGGCCATCAGCCTCGGCGACACCAGTGCCCACGTGGCGCCGCCGCGCCAGCCTGCGAAGCATTTTCCGGTAGGGCCGCGTCTCTGGCGACAGCTCCCACGCCCGAAGAGCCAGGAGGGAAAGCCGTGCCTCGTTGGAAAGCTCTTTCGCAGCCGCTCGCGTGGCCCCACAGCCCGTGGGGCTGCGGGCTTTCCGGCGGCCGTCAGCCTCGGCGACACCTGCGACCACGTGGCGCCGCCGCACCAGCCTGCGAAGCATTTTCCGGTAGGGCCGCGGCTCTGGCGACAGCTCCCACGCCCGAAGAGCCAGGAGGGAAAGCCGTGCCTCGTTGGAAAGCTCTTTGGCAGCCGCTCGCGTGGCCCCACAGCCCGTGGGGCTGCGGGCTTTCCGGCGGCCGTCAGCCTCGGCGACACCGGCGCCCACGTGGCGCCGCCGCGCCAGCCTGCGAAGCATTTTCCGGTAGGGCCGCGGCTGTGGCGACAGCTCCCACGCCCGAAGAGCCAGGAGGGAAAGCCGTGCCTCGTTGGAAAGCTCTTTGGCAGCCGCTCGCGTGGCCCCACAGCCCGTGGGGCTGCGGGCTTTCCGGCGGCCGTCAGCCTCGGCGACACCGGCGCCCACGTGGCGCCGCCGCGCCAGCCTGCGAAGCATTTTCCGGTAGGACCGCGTCTCTGGCGACAGCTCCCACGCCCGAAGAGCCAGGAGGGAAAGCCGTGCCTCGTTGGAAAGCTCTTTCGCAGCTGCTCGCGTGGCCCCACAGCCCGTGGGGCTGCGGGCTTTCCGGCGGCCGTCAGCCTCGGCGCCACCGGCGCCCACGTGACGCCGCCGCCCCAGCCTGCGAAGCATTTTCCGGTAGGGACGCGTCTCTGGCGACAGCTCCCACGCCCGAAGAGCCAGGAGGGAAAGCCGTGCCTCGTTGGAAAGCTCTTTGGCAGCCGCTCGCGTGGCCCCACAGCCCGTGGGGCTGCGGGCTTTCCGGCGGCCGTCAGCCTCGGCGACATCTGCGACCACGTGGCGCCGCCGCGCCAGCCTGCGAAGCATTTTCCGGTAGGGCCGCGTCTCTGGCGACAGCTCCCACGCCCGAAGAGCCAGGAGGGAAAGCCGTGCCTCGTTGGAAAGCTCTTTGGCAGCCGCTCGCGTGGCCCCACAGCCCGTGGGGCTGCGGGCTTTTCGGCGGCCGTCAGCCTCGGCGACACCAGTGCCCACGTGGCGCCGCCGCGCCAGCCTGCGAAGCATTTTCCGGTAGGGCCGCGTCTCTGGCGACAGCTCCCACGCCCGAAGAGCCAGGAGGGAAAGCCGTGCCTCGTTGGAAATCTCTTTGGCAGCTGCTCGCGTGGCCCCACAGCCCGTGGGGCTGCGGGCTTTCCGGCGGCCATCAGCCTCGGCGACACCTGCGCCCACGTGGCGCCGCCGCGCCAGCCTGCGAAGCATTTTCCGGTAGGGCCGCGGCTCTGGCGACAGCTCCCACGCCCGAAGAGCCAGGAGGGAAAGCCGTGCCTCATTGGAAAGCTCTTTGGCAGCCGCTCGCGTGGCCCCACAGCCCGTGGGGCTGCGGGCTTTCCGTCGGCCGGTAGTCTCGGCGACAACTGCGCCCACGTGGCGCCGCCGCGCCAGCCTGCGAAGCATTTTCCGGTAGGGCCGCGGCTCTGGCGACAGCTCCCACGCCCGAAGAGCCAGGAGGGAAAGCCGTGCCTCGTTGGAAAGCTCTTTGGCAGCCGCTCGCGTGGCCCCACAGCCCGTGGGGCTGCGGGCTTTCCGGCGGCCGTCAGCCTCGGCGACATCTGCGACCACGTGGCGCCGCCGCGCCAGCCTGCGAAGCATTTTCCGGTAGGGCCGCGTCTGTGGCGACAGCTCCCACGCCCGAAGATCAAGGAGGGAAAGCCGTGCCTCATTGGAAAGCTCTTTGGCAGCCGCTCGCGTGGCCCCACAGCCCGTGGGGCTGCGGGCTTTCCGTCGGCCGTCAGCCTCGGCGACACCTGCGCCCACGTGGCGCCGCTGCGCCAGCCTGCGAAGCATTTTCCGGTAGGGCCGCGTCTCTGGCGACAGCTCCCATGCCCAAAGAGCCAGGAGGGAAAGCCGTGCCTCATTGGAAAGCTCTTTGGCAGCCGCTCGCGTGGCCCCACAGCCCGTGGGGCTGCGGGCTTTCCGGCGACCGTCAGCCTCGGCGACACCGGCGCCCACGTGGCGCCGCCGCGCCAGCCTGCGAAGCATTTTCCGGTAGGGCCGCGTCTCTGGCGACAGCTCCCACGCCCGAAGAGCCAGGAGGGAAAGCCGTGCCTCGTTGGAAAGCTCTTTGGCAGCCGCTCGCGTGGCCCCACAGCCTGTGGGGCTGCGGGCTTTCCGGTGGCCGTCAGCCTCGGCGCCACCGGCGCCCACGTGGTGCCGCCACGCCAACCTGCGAAGCATTTTCCGGTAGGGCCGCGGCTCTGGCGACAGCTCCCACGCCCGAAGAGCCAGGAGGGAAAGCCGTGCCTCGTTGGAAAGCTCTTTGGCAGCCGCTCGCGTGGCCCCAGAGCCCGTGGGGCTGCGGGCTTTCCGGCGGCCGTCAGCCTCGGCGACACCGGCGCCCACGTGGCGCCGCCGCGCCAGCCTGCGAAGCATTTTCCGGTAGGGCCGCGGCTGTGGCGACAGCTCCCACGCCCGAAGAGCCAGGAGGGAAAGCCGTGCCTCGTTGGAAAGCTCTTTGGCAGCCGCTCGCGTGGCCCCACAGCCCGTGGGGCTGCGGGCTTTCCGGCGGCCGTCAGCCTCGGCGCCTCCGGCGCCCACGTGGCGCCGCCGCGCCAGCCTGCGAAGCATTTTCCGGTAGGGCCGCGGCTCTGGCGACAGCTCCCACGCCCGAAGAGCCAGGAGGGAAAGCCGTGCCTCCTTGGAAAGCTCTTTGGCAGCCGCTCGCATGGCCCCATAGCCAGTGGGGCTGCGGGCTTTCCGGCGGCCACCAGCCTCGGCGCCACCGGCGCCCACGTGGCGCTGCCGCGCCAGCCTGCGAAGCATTTTCCGGTAGGACCGCGGCTCTGGCGACAGCTCCCACGCCCGAAGAGCCAGGAGGGAAAGCGGTGCCTCGTTGGAAAGCTCTTTGGCAGCCGCTCGCGTGGCCCCATAGCCCTTGGGGCTGCGGGCTTTCCGGCGGCCATCAGCCTCGGCGACACCAGTGCCCACGTGGCGCCGCCGCGCCAGCCTGCGAAGCATTTTCCGGTAGGGCCGCGGCTCTGGCGACAGCTCCCACGCCCGAAGAGCCAGGAGGGAAAGCCGTGCCTCGTTGGAAAGCTCTTTGGCAGCCGCTCGCGTGGCCCCACAGCCCGTGGGGCTGCGGGCTTTCCGGCGGCTGTCAGCCTCGGCGACACCTGCGACCACGTGGCGCCGCCGCACCAGCCTGCGAAGCATTTTCCGGTAGGGCCGCGTCTCTGGCGACAGCTCCCACGCCTGAAGAGCCAGGAGGGAAAGCCGTGCCTCGTTGGAAAGCTCTTTGGCAGCCGCTCGCGTGGCCCCACAGAACGTGGGGCTGCGGGCTTTCCGGCGGCCGTCAGCCTCGGCGACACCGGCGCCCACGTGGCGCCGCCGCGCCAGCCTGCGAAGCATTTTCCGGTAGGACCGCGGCTGTGGCGACAGCTCCCACGCCCGAAGAGCCAGGAGGGAAAGCCGTGCCTCGTTGGAAAGCTCTTTGGCAGCCGCTCGCGTGGCCCCACAGCCCGTGGGGCTGCGGGCTTTCCGGCGGCCGTCAGCCTCGGCGCCTCCGACGCCCACTTGGCACCGACCGCGCCAGTCTGCGAAGCATTTTCCGGTAGGGCCGCGGCTCTGGCGACAGCTCCCATGCCCGAAGAGCCAGGAGGGAAAGCCGTGCCTCGTTGGAAAGCTCTTTGGCAGCCGCTCGCGTGGCCCCACAGCCCGTGGGGCTGCAGGCTTTCCGGCGGCCGTCAGCCTCGGCGACACAAGTGCACACGTGGCGCTGCCGCGCCAGCCTGCGAAGCATTTTCCGGTAGGGCCGCGTCTCTGGCGACAGCTCCCACGCCCGAAGAGCCAGGAGGGAAAGCCGTGCCTCGTTGGAAATCTCTTTGGCAGCTGCTCGCGTGGCCCCACAGCCCGTGGGGCTGCGGGCTTTCCGGCGGCCATCAGCCTCGGCGACACCTGCGACCACGTGGCGCCGCCGCGCCAGCCTGCGAAGCATTTTCCGGTAGGGCCGCGGCTCTGGCCACAGCTCCCACGCCTGAAGAGCCAGGAGGGAAAGCCGTGCCTCATTGGAAAGCTCTTTGGCAGCCGCTCGCGTGGCCCCACAGCCCGTGGGGCTGCGGGCTTTCCGGCGGCCGTCAGCCTCGGCGACACCGGCGCCCACGTGGCGCCGCCGCGCCAGCCTGCGAAGCATTTTCCGGTAGGGCCGCGGCTCTGGCGACAGCTCCCACGCCCGAAGAGCCAGGAGGGAAAGCCGTGCCTCCTTGGAAAGCTCTTTGGCAGCCGCTCGCGTGGCCCCAGAGCCCGTGGGGCTGCGGGCCTTCCGGCAGCCGTCAGCCTCGGCGCCACCGGCGCCCACGTGGCGCCGCCGCGCCAGCCTGCGAAGCATTTTCCGGTAGGGCCGCGTCTCTGGCGACAGCTCCCACGCCCGAAGAGCCAGGAGGGAAAGCCGTGCCTCGTTGGAAAGCTCTTTGGCAGCCGCTCGCGTGGCCCCACAGACCGTGGGGCTGCGGGCTTTCCGGCGGCCATCAGCCTCGGCGACACCAGTGCCCACGTGGCGCCGCCGCGCCAGCCTGCGAAGCATTTTCCGGTAGGGCCGCGGCTCTGGCGACAGCTCCCACGCCCGAAGAGCCAGGAGGGAAAGCCGTGCCTCGTTGGAAAGCTCTTTGGCAGCCGCTCGCGTGGCCCCACAGCCCGTGGGGCTGCGGGCTTTCCGGCGGCTGTCAGCCTCGGCGACACCTGCGACCACGTGGCGCCGCCGCACCAGCCTGCGAAGCATTTTCCGGTAGGGCCGCGGCTCTGGCGACAGCTCCCACGCCCGAAGAGCCAGGAGGGAAAGCCGTGCCTCGTTGGAAAGCTCTTTGGCAGCCGCTCGCGTGGCCCCACAGCCCGTGGGGCTGCGGGCTTTCCGGCGGCCGTCAGTCTCGGCGACACCGGCGCCCACGTGGCGCCGCCGCGCCAGCCTGCGAAGCATTTTCCGGTAGGACCGCGGCTGTGGCGACAGCTCCCACGCCCGAAGAGCCAGGAGGGAAAGCCGTGCCTCGTTGGAAAGCTCTTTGGCAGCCGCTCGCGTGGCCCCACAGCCCGTGGGGCTGCGGGCTTTCCGGCGGCCGTCAGCCTCGGCGCCTCCGACGCCCACTTGGCACCGCCGCGCCAGTCTGCGAAGCATTTTCCGGTAGGGCCGCGGCTCTGGCGACAGCTCCCATGCCCGAAGAGCCAGGAGGGAAAGCCGTGCCTCGTTGGAAAGCTCTTTGGCAGCCGCTCGCGTGGCCCCACAGCCCGTGGGGCTGCAGGCTTTCCGGCGGCCGTCAGCCTCGGCGACACAAGTGCACACGTGGCGCCGCCGCGCCAGCCTGCGAAGCATTTTCCGGTAGGGCCGCGTCTCTGGCGACAGCTCCCACGCCCGAAGAGCCAGGAGGGAAAGCCGTGCCTCGTTGGAAAGCTCTTTGGCAGCCGCTCGCCGTGGCCCCACAGCCCGTGGGGCTGCGGGCTTTCCGGCGGCCGTCAGCCTCGGCGACACCGGCGCCCACGTGGCGCCGCCGCGCCAGCCTGCGAAGCATTTTCCGGTAGGGCCGCGGCTGTGGCGACAGCTCCCACGCCCGAAGAGCCAGGAGGGAAAGCCGTGCCTCGTTGGAAAGCTCTTTGGCAGCCGCTCGCGTGGCCCCACAGCCCGTGGGGCTGCGGGCTTTCCGGCAGCCGTCAGCCTTGGCGCCACCGGCGCCCACGTGGCGCCGCCGCGCCAGCCTGCGAAGCATTTTCCGGTAGGGCTGCGTCTCTGGCGACAGCTCCCACGCCCGAAGAGCCAGGAGGGAAAGCCGTGCCTCGTTGGAAAGCTCTTTGGCAGCCGCTCGCATGGCCCCATAGCCCGTGGGGCTGCGGGCTTTCCGGCGGCCATCAGCCTCGGCGACACCAGGGCACACGTGGCGCCGCCGCGCCAGCCTGCGAACCATTTTCCGGTAGGACCGCGGCTCTGGTGACAGCTACCCCACCCGAAGAGCCAGGAGGGAAAGCCGTGCCTCATTGGAAAGCTCTTTGGCAACCGCTCGCGTGGCCCCACAGCCCGTGGGGCTGCGGGCTTTCCGGCGGCCGTCAGCCTCGGCGCCACCGGCGCCCACGTGGCGCCGCCACACCAGCCTGCGAAGCATTTTCCGGTAGGGCCGCGGCTCTGGCGACAGCTCCCATGCCCGAAGAGCCAGGAGGGAAAGCCGTGCCTCGTTGGAAAGCTCTTTGGCAGCCGCTCGCGTGGCCCCACAGCCCGTGGGGCTGCGGGCTTTCCGGCGGCTGTCAGCCTCGGCGACACCAGGGCACACGTGGCGCCGCCGCGCCAGCCTGCGAAGCATTTTCCGGTAGGGCCGCGGCTCTGGTGACAGCTCCCCCACCCGAAGAGCAAGGAGGGAAAGCCGTGCCTCATCGGAAAGCTCTTTGGCAGCCGCTCGCGTGGCCCCACAGCCCGTGGGGCTGCGGGCTTTCCGGCGGCCGTCAGCCTCGGCGCCACCGGCGCCCACGTGGCGCCGCCGCGCCAGCCTGCGAAGCATTTTCCGGTAGGGCCGCGTCTCTGGCGACAGCTCCCCCACCCGAAGAGCCAGGAGGGAAAGCCGTGCCTCGTTGGAAAGCTCTTTGGCAGCCGCTCGCGTGGCCCCACAGCCCGTGGCGCTGCGGGCTTTCCGGCGGCTGTCAGCCTCGGCGACACCAGGGCACACGTGGCGCCGCCGCGCCAGCCTGCGAAGCATTTTCCGGTAGGGCCGCGGCTCTGGCGACAGCTCCAACACCCGAAGAGCCAGGAGGGAAAGCCGTGCCTCATTGGAAAGCTCTTTGGCAGCCGCTCGCGTGGCCCCACAGCCCGTGGGGCTGCGGGCTTTCCGGCGGCCGTCAGCCTCGGCGCCACCGGCGCCCACGTGGCGCCGCCACGCCAGCCTGCGAAGCATTTTCCGGTAGGGCCGCGTCTCTGGCGACAGCTCCCATGCCCGAAGAGCCAGGAGGGAAAGCCGTGCCTCGTTGGAAAGCTCTTTGGCAGCCGCTCGCGTGGCCCCACAGCCCGTGGGGCTGCGGGCTTTTCGGCGGCTGTCAGCCTCGGCGAAATCAGTGCCCACGTGGCGCCGCCGCGCCAGCCTGCGAAGCATTTTCCGGTAGGGCCGCGGCTCTGGCGACAGCTCCCACGCCCGAAGAGCCAGGAGGGAAAGCCGTGCCTCGTTGGAAAGCTCTTTGGCAGCCGCTCGCGTGGCCCCACAGCCCGTGGGGCTGCGGGCTTTCCGGCGGCCATCAGCCTCGGCGACACCTGCGCCCACGTGGCGCCGAGGCGCCAGCCTGCGAAGCATTTTCCGGTAGGGCCGCGGCTCTGGCGACAGCTCCCACGCCCGAAGAGCCAGGAGGGAAAGCCGTGCCTCGTTGGAAAGCTCTTTGGCAGCCGCTCGCGTGGACCCACAGCCCATGGGGCTGCGGGCTTTCCGACGGCCGTCAGCCTCGGCGACACCGGCGCCCACGTGGCGCCGCCACGCCAGCCTGCGAAGCATTTTCCCGTAGGGCCGCCGCTGTGGTGACAACTCCCACGCCCGAAGAGCCAGGAGGGAAAGCCGTGCCTCGTTGGAAAGCTCTTTGGCAGCCGCTCGCGTGGCCCCACAGCCCGTGGAGCTGCGGGCTTTCCGGCGGCCGTCAGCCTCGGCCACACCGGCGCCTACGTGGCGCTGCCGCGCCAGCCTGCGAAGCATTTTCCAGTAGGGCCGCGGCTCTGGCGACAGCTCCCACGCCCGAAGAGCCAGGAGGGAAAGCCGTGCCTCGTTGGAAAGCTCTTTGGCAGCCGCTCGCGTGGCCCCACAGCCCGTGGGGCTGCGGGCTTTCCGGCGGCCGTCAGCCTCGGCGACACCTGCGCCCACGTGGCGCCGCCGCACCAGCCTGCGAAGCATTTTCCGGTAGGGCCGCGTCTCTGGCGACAGCTCCCACGCCCGAAGAGCCAGGAGGGAAAGCCGTGCCTCGTTGGAAAGCTCTTTGGAGGCCGCTCGCGTGGCCCCAGAGCCCGTGGGGCTGCGGGCTTTCCGGCGGCCGTCAGCCTCGGCGACACCAGTGCCCACGTGGAGCCGCCGCGCCAGCCTGCGAAGCATTTTCCGGTAGGGCCGCGGCTGTGGCGACAGCTCCCACGCCCGAAGAGCCAGGAGGGAAAGCCGTGCCTCGTTGGAAAGCTCTTTGGCAGCCGCTTGCATGGCCCCATAGCCCGTGGGGCTGAGGGCTTTCCGGCGGCCATCAGCCTCGGCGACACCAGGGCACACGTGGCGCCGCCGCGCCAGCCTGCGAAGCATTTTCCGGTAGGACCACGTCTCTGGCGACAGCTCCCACGCCCGAAGAGCCAGGAGGGAAAGCCGTGCCTCGTTGGAAAGCTCTTTGGCAGCCGCTCGCGTGGTCCTACAGCCCATGGGGCTGCGGGCTTTCCGGCGGCCGTCAGCCTCGGCGCCACCGGCGCCCACGTGGCGCCGCCGCGCCAGCCTGCGAAGCATTTTCCGGTAGGGCCGCAGCTCTGGTGACAGCTCCCACGCCCGAAGAGCCAGGAGGGAAAGCCGTGCCTCGTTGGAAAGCTCTTTGGCAGCCGCTCGCGTGGCCCCACAGCCCGTGGGGCTGCGGGCTTTCCGGCGGCCGTCAGCCTCGGCGACACCTGCGACCACGTGGCGCCGCCGCGCCAGCCTGCGAAGCATTTTCCGGTAGGGCCGCGTCTCTGGCAACAGCTCCCTCGCCCGAAGAGCCAGGAGGGAAAGCCGTGCCTCGTTGGAAAGCTCTTTGGCAGCCGCTCGCGTGGCCCCACAGCCCGTGGGGCTGCGGGCTTTCCGGCGGCCGTCAGCCTTGGTGCCACCGGCGCCCACGTGGCGCCGCCGCGCCAGCCTGCGAAGCATTTTCCGGTAGGGCCGCGGCTCTGGCGACAGCTCCCACGCCCGAAGAGCCAGGAGGGAAAGCCGTGCCTCGTTGGAAAGCTCGTTGGCAGCCGCTTGCATGGCCCCATAGCCCGTGCGGCTGCGGGCTTTCCGGCGGCCATCAGCCTCGGCGACACCAGGGCACACGTGGCGCCGCCGCGCCAGCCTGCGAAGCATTTTCCGGTAGGGCCGCGGCTCTGGCGACAGCTCCCACGCCCGAAGAGCCAGGAGGGAAAGCCGTGCCTCGTTGGAAAGCTCTTTGGCAGCCGCTCGCGTGGTCCTACAGCCCGTGGGGCTGCGGGCTTTCCGGCGGCCGTCAGCCTTGGCGACACCGGCGCCCACTTGGCACCGCCGCGCCAGCCTGCGAAGCATTTTCCGGTAGGGCCGCGGCTCTGGCGACAGCTCCCACGCCCGAAGAGCCAGGAGGGAAAGCCGTGCCTCGTTGGAAACCTCTTTGGCAGCCACTCGCGTGGCCCCAGAGCCCGTGGGGCTGCGGGCTTTCCGGCGGCCGTCAGCCTCGGCGACACCTGCGACCACGTGGCGCCGCGGCGCCAGCCTGCGAAGCATTTTCCGGTAGGGCCGCGGCTCTGGTGACAGCTCCCACACCCGAAGAGCCAGGAGGGAAAGCCGTGCCTCGTTGGAAAGCTCTTTGGCAGCCGCTCGCGGGGCCCCACAGCCCGTGGGGCTGCGGGCTTTCCGGCGGCCGTCAGCCTCGGCGCCACCGGCGCCCACGTGGCGCCGCCGCGCCAGCCTGCGAAGCATTTTCCGGTAGGGCCGCGGCTGTGGCGACAGCTCCCACGCCCGAAGAGCCAGGAGGGAAAGCCGTGCCTCGTTGGAAAGCTCTTTGGCAGCCGCTCGCGTGGCCCCACAGCCCGTGGGGCTGCGGGCTTTCCGGCGGCCGTCAGCCTCGGCGACACCTGCGACCACGTGGCGCCGCCGCGTCAGCCTGCGAAGCATTTTCCAGTAGGGCCGCGGCTCTGGCGACAGCTCCCACGCCCGAAGAGCCAGGAGGGAAAGCCGTGCCTCGTTGGAAAGCTCTTTGGCAGCCGTTCGCGTGGACCCACAGCCCGTGGGGCTGCGGGCTTTCCGGCGGCCGTCAGCCTTGGCGACACCGGCGCCCACGTGGCGCCGCGGCGCCAGCCTGCGAAGCATTTTCCGGTAGGGCCGCGGCTGTGGCGACAGCTCCCACGCCCGAAGAGCCAGGAGGGAAAGCCGTGCCTCGTTGGAAAGCTCTTTGGCAGCCGCTCGCGTGGCCCCACAGCCCGTGGGGCTGCGGGCTTTCCGGCGGCCGTCAGCCTCGGCGACACCTGCGCCCACGTGGCGCCGCCGCGCCAGCCTGCGAAGCATTTTCCGGTAGGGCCGCGGCTCTGGCGACAGCTCCCACGCCCGAAGAGCCAGGAGGGAAAGCCGTGCCTCGTTGGAACCTCTTTGGCAGCCGCTCGCGTGGCCCCACAGCCCGTGGGGCTGCGGGCTTTCCGGCGGCCGTCAGCCTCGGCGACACCGGCGACCACGTGGCGCCGCCTCGCCAGCCTGCGAAGCATTTTCCGGTAGGGCCACGGCTCTGGCGACAGCTCCCACGCCCGAAGAGTCAGGAGGGAAAGCCGTGCCTCCTTGGAAAGCTCTTTGGCAGCTGCTCGCGTGGCCCCACAGCCCGTGGGGCTGCGGGCTTTTCGGCGGCCGTCAGCCTCGGCGACACCAGTGCCCACGTGGCGCCGCCGCGCCAGCCTGCGAAGCATTTTCCGGTAGGGCCGCGGCTGTGGCGACAGCTCCCACGCCCGAAGAGCCAGGAGGGAAAGCCGTGCCTCGTTGGAAAGCTCTTTGGCAGCCGCTCGCGTGGCCCCACAGCCCGTGGGGCTGCAGGCTTTTCGGCGGCCGTCAGCCTCGGCGCCACCGGCGCCCATGTGGCGCCGCCGCGCCAGCCTGCGAAGCATTTTCCGGTAGGGCCGCGTCTCTGGCGACAGCTCCCACGCCCGAAGAGCCAGGAGGGAAAGCCGTGCCTCGTTGGAAAGCTCTTTGGCAGCTGCTCGTGTGGCCCCACAGCCCGTGGGGCTGCGGGCTTTCCGTCGGCCGTCAGTCTCCACGACACCTGCGCCCACGTTGCGCCGCCGCGCCAGCCTGCGAAGCATTTTCCGGTAGGGCCGCGGCTCTGGCCACAGCTCCCACGCCCGAAGAGCCAGGAGGGAAAGCCGTGCCTCGTTGGAAAGCTCTTTGGCAGCTGCTCGAGTGGTCCCACAGCCCGTGGGGCTGCGGGCTTTCCGGCGGTCATCAGCCTCGGCGACACCGGCGCCCACGTGGCGCCGCCGCGCCAGCCTGCGAAGCATTTTCCGGTAGGGCCGCGTCTCTGGCGACAGCTCCCACGCCCGAAGATCAAGGAGGGAAAGCCGTGCCTCATTGGAAAGCTCTTTGGCAGCCGCTCGCGTGGCCCCACAGCCCGTGGGGCTGCGGGCTTTCCGGCGGCCGTCAGCCTCGGCGACACCTGCGCCCACGTGGCGCCGCCGCGCCAGCCTGCGAAGCATTTTCCGGTAGGGCCGCGTCTCTGGCGACAGCTCCCACGCCCGAAGATCAAGGAGGGAAAGCCGTGCCTCGTTGGAAAGCTCTTTGGCAGCCGCTCGCGTGGCCCCACAGCCCGTGGGGCTGCGGGCTTTCCGGCGGCCGTCAGCCTTGGCGACACCGGCGCCAATGTGGCGCTGCCGCGCCAGCCTGCGAAGCATTTTCCAGTAGGGCCGCGGCTCTGGCGACAGCTCCCACGCCCGAAGAGCCAGGAGGGAAAGCCGTGCCTCGTTGGAAAGCTCTTTGGCAGCCGCTCGCGTGGCCCCACAGCCCGTGGGGCTGCGGGCTTTCCGGTGGCCGTCAGCCTCGGCGCCACCGGCGACCACGTGGCGCCGCCGCGCCAGCCTGCGAAGCATTTTCCGGTAGGGCCGCGTCTCTGGCGACAGCTCCCACGCCCGAAGAGCCAGGAGGGAAAGCCGTGCCTCGTTGGAAAGCTCTTTGGCAGCCGCTCGCGTGGCCCCACAGCCCGTGGGGCTGCGGGCTTTCCGGCGGCCGTCAGCCTCGGCGACACCGGCGCCCACGTGGAGCCGCCGCGCCAGCCTGCGAAGCATTTTCCGGTAGGGCCGCGGCTCTGGCGACAGCTCCCACGCCCGAAGAGCCAGGAGGGAAAGCCGTGCCTCCTTGGAAAGCTCTTTGGCAGCCGCTCGCGTGGCCCCACAGCCCGTGGGGCTGCGGGCTTTCCGGCGGCCGTCAGCCTCGGCGCCACCGGCGCCCACGTAGCGCCGCCGCGCCAGCCTGCGAAGCATTTTCCGGTAGGGCCGCGTCTCTGGCGACAGCTCCCACGCCCGAAGAGCCAGGAGGGAAAGCCGTGCCTCGTTGGAAAGCTCTTTGGCAGCCGCTTGCATGGCCCCATAGCCCGTGGGGCTGAGGGCTTTCCGGCGGCCATCAGCCTCGGCGACACCAGGGCACACGTGGCGCCGCCGCGCCAGCCTGCGAAGCATTTTAAGGTAGGACCACGTCTCTGGCGACAGCTCCCACGCCCGAAGAGCCAGGAGGGAAAGCCGTGCCTCGTTGGAAAGCTCTTTGGCAGCCACTCGCGTGGTCCTACAGCCCGTGGGGCTGCGGGCTTTCCGGCGGCCGTCAGCCTCGGCGACACCTGCGACCACGTGGCGCCGCGGCGCCAGCCTGCGAAGCATTTTCCGGTAGGGCCGCAGCTCCGGCGACAGCTCCCACGCCCGAAGAGCCAGGAGGGAAAGCCGTGCCTCGTTGGAAAGCTCTTTGGCAGCCGCTCGCGTGGCCCCAGAGCCCGTGGGGCTGCGGGCCTTCCGGCGGCCGTCAGCCTCGGCGCCACCGGCGCCCACGTGGCGCCGCCGCGCCAGCCTGCGAAGCATTTTCCGGTAGGGCCGCGTCTCTGGCGACAGCTCCCACGCCCGAAGAGCCAGGAGGGAAAGCCGTGCCTCGTTGGAAACCTCTTTGGCAGCCGCTCGCGTGGCCCCACAACCCGTGGGGCTGCGGACTTTCCGGCGGCCGTCAGCCTCGGCGACACCAGTGCCCACGTGGCGCCGCCGCGCGAGCCTGCGAAGCATTTTCCGGTAGGGCCGCGGCTCTGGCGACAGCTCCCACGCCCGAAGAGCCAGGAGGGAAAGCCGTGCCTCGTTGGAAAGCTCTTTGGCAGCCGCTCGCATGGCCCCATAGCCCGTGGGGCTGCGGGCTTTCCGGCGGCCATCAGCCTCGGCGACACCAGGGCACACGTGGCGCCGCCGCGCCAGCCTGCGAAGCATTTTCCGGTAGGGCCGCGGCTCTGGCGACAGCTCCCACGCCCGAAGAGCCAGGAGGGAAAGCCGTGCCTCGTTGGAAAGCTCTTTGGCAGCCGCTCGCGTGGTCCTACAGCCCGTGGGGCTGCGGGCTTTCCGGCGGCCCTCAGCCTTGGCGACACCGGCGCCCACTTGGCACCGCCGCGCCAGCCTGCGAAGCATTTTCCGGTAGGGCCGCGGCTCTGGCGACAGCTCCCACGCCCGAAGAGCCAGGAGGGAAAGCCGTGCCTCGTTGGAAACCTCTTTGGCAGCCACTCGCGTGGCCCCAGAGCCCGTGGGGCTGCGGGCTTTCCGGCGGCCGTCAGCCTCGGCGACACCTGCGACCACGTGGCGCCGCGGCGCCAGCCTGCGAAGCATTTTCCGGTAGGGCCGCGGCTCTGGTGACAGCTCCCACACCCGAAGAGCCAGGAGGGAAAGCCGTGCCTCGTTGGAAAGCTCTTTGGCAGCCGCTCGCGGGGCCCCACAGCCCGTGGGGCTGCGGGCTTTCCGGCGGCCGTCAGCCTCGGCGCCACCGGCGCCCACGTGGCGCCGCCGCGCCAGCCTGCGAAGCATTTTCCGGTAGGGCCGCGGCTGTGGCGACAGCTCCCACGCCCGAAGAGCCAGGAGGGAAAGCCGTGCCTCGTTGGAAAGCTCTTTGGCAGCCGCTCGCGTGGCCCCACAGCCCGTGGGGCTGCGGGCTTTCCGGCGGCCGTCAGCCTCGGCGACACCTGCGACCACGTGGCGCCGCCGCGTCAGCCTGCGAAGCATTTTCCAGTAGGGCCGCGGCTCTGGCGACAGCTCCCACGCCCGAAGAGCCAGGAGGGAAAGCCGTGCCTCGTTGGAAAGCTCTTTGGCAGCCGTTCGCGTGGACCCACAGCCCGTGGGGCTGCGGGCTTTCCGGCGGCCGTCAGCCTTGGCGACACCGGCGCCCACGTGGCGCCGCGGCGCCAGCCTGCGAAGCATTTTCCGGTAGGGCCGCGGCTGTGGCGACAGCTCCCACGCCCGAAGAGCCAGGAGGGAAAGCCGTGCCTCGTTGGAAAGCTCTTTGGCAGCCGCTCGCGTGGCCCCACAGCCCGTGGGGCTGCGGGCTTTCCGGCGGCCGTCAGCCTCGGCGACACCTGCGCCCACGTGGCGCCGCCGCGCCAGCCTGCGAAGCATTTTCCGGTAGGGCCGCGGCTCTGGCGACAGCTCCCACGCCCGAAGAGCCAGGAGGGAAAGCCGTGCCTCGTTGGAACCTCTTTGGCAGCCGCTCGCGTGGCCCCACAGCCCGTGGGGCTGCGGGCTTTCCGGCGGCCGTCAGCCTCGGCGACACCGGCGACCACGTGGCGCCGCCTCGCCAGCCTGCGAAGCATTTTCCGGTAGGGCCACGGCTCTGGCGACAGCTCCCACGCCCGAAGAGTCAGGAGGGAAAGCCGTGCCTCCTTGGAAAGCTCTTTGGCAGCTGCTCGCGTGGCCCCACAGCCCGTGGGGCTGCGGGCTTTTCGGCGGCCGTCAGCCTCGGCGACACCAGTGCCCACGTGGCGCCGCCGCGCCAGCCTGCGAAGCATTTTCCGGTAGGGCCGCGGCTGTGGCGACAGCTCCCACGCCCGAAGAGCCAGGAGGGAAAGCCGTGCCTCGTTGGAAAGCTCTTTGGCAGCCGCTCGCGTGGCCCCACAGCCCGTGGGGCTGCAGGCTTTTCGGCGGCCGTCAGCCTCGGCGCCACCGGCGCCCATGTGGCGCCGCCGCGCCAGCCTGCGAAGCATTTTCCGGTAGGGCCGCGTCTCTGGCGACAGCTCCCACGCCCGAAGAGCCAGGAGGGAAAGCCGTGCCTCGTTGGAAAGCTCTTTGGCAGCTGCTCGTGTGGCCCCACAGCCCGTGGGGCTGCGGGCTTTCCGTCGGCCGTCAGTCTCCGCGACACCTGCGCCCACGTGGCGCCGCCGCGCCAGCCTGCGAAGCATTTTCCGGTAGGGCCGCGGCTCTGGCCACAGCTCCCACGCCCGAAGAGCCAGGAGGGAAAGCCGTGCCTCGTTGGAAAGCTCTTTGGCAGCTGCTCGAGTGGTCCCACAGCCCGTGGGGCTGCGGGCTTTCCGGCGGTCATCAGCCTCGGCGACACCGGCGCCCACGTGGCGCCGCCGCGCCAGCCTGCGAAGCATTTTCCGGTAGGGCCGCGTCTCTGGCGACAGCTCCCACGCCCGAAGATCAAGGAGGGAAAGCCGTGCCTCATTGGAAAGCTCTTTGGCAGCCGCTCGCGTGGCCCCACAGCCCGTGGGGCTGCGGGCTTTCCGGCGGCCGTCAGCCTCGGCGACACCTGCGCCCACGTGGCGCCGCCGCGCCAGCCTGCGAAGCATTTTCCGGTAGGGCCGCGTCTCTGGCGACAGCTCCCACGCCCGAAGATCAAGGAGGGAAAGCCGTGCCTCGTTGGAAAGCTCTTTGGCAGCCGCTCGCGTGGCCCCACAGCCCGTGGGGCTGCGGGCTTTCCGGCGGCCGTCAGCCTTGGCGACACCGGCGCCAATGTGGCGCTGCCGCGCCAGCCTGCGAAGCATTTTCCAGTAGGGCCGCGGCTCTGGCGACAGCTCCCATGCCCGAAGAGCCAGGAGGGAAAGCCGTGCCTCGTTGGAAAGCTCTTTGGCAGCCGCTCGCGTGGCCCCACAGCCCGTGGGGCTGCGGGCTTTCCGGTGGCCGTCAGCCTCGGCGCCACCGGCGACCACGTGGCGCCGCCGCGCCAGCCTGCGAAGCATTTTCCGGTAGGGCCGCGTCTCTGGCGACAGCTCCCACGCCCGAAGAGCCAGGAGGGAAAGCCGTGCCTCGTTGGAAAGCTCTTTGGCAGCCGCTCGCGTGGCCCCACAGCCCGTGGGGCTGCGGGCTTTCCGGCGGCCGTCAGCCTCGGCGACACCGGCGCCCACGTGGAGCCGCCGCGCCAGCCTGCGAAGCATTTTCCGGTAGGGCCGCGGCTCTGGCGACAGCTCCCACGCCCGAAGAGCCAGGAGGGAAAGCCGTGCCTCCTTGGAAAGCTCTTTGGCAGCCGCTCGCGTGGCCCCACAGCCCGTGGGGCTGCGGGCTTTCCGGCGGCCGTCAGCCTCGGCGCCACCGGCGCCCACGTAGCGCCGCCGCGCCAGCCTGCGAAGCATTTTCCGGTAGGGCCGCGTCTCTGGCGACAGCTCCCACGCCCGAAGAGCCAGGAGGGAAAGCCGTGCCTCGTTGGAAAGCTCTTTGGCAGCCGCTTGCATGGCCCCATAGCCCGTGGGGCTGAGGGCTTTCCGGCGGCCATCAGCCTCGGCGACACCAGGGCACACGTGGCGCCGCCGCGCCAGCCTGCGAAGCATTTTAAGGTAGGACCACGTCTCTGGCGACAGCTCCCACGCCCGAAGAGCCAGGAGGGAAAGCCGTGCCTCGTTGGAAAGCTCTTTGGCAGCCACTCGCGTGGTCCTACAGCCCGTGGGGCTGCGGGCTTTCCGGCGGCCGTCAGCCTCGGCGACACCTGCGACCACGTGGCGCCGCGGCGCCAGCCTGCGAAGCATTTTCCGGTAGGGCCGCAGCTCCGGCGACAGCTCCCACGCCCGAAGAGCCAGGAGGGAAAGCCGTGCCTCGTTGGAAAGCTCTTTGGCAGCCGCTCGCGTGGCCCCAGAGCCCGTGGGGCTGCGGGCCTTCCGGCAGCCTTCAGCCTCGGCGCCACCGGCGCCCACGTGGCGCCGCCGCGCCAGCCTGCGAAGCATTTTCCGGTAGGGCCGCGTCTCTGGCGACAGCTCCCACGCCCGAAGAGCCAGGAGGGAAAGCCGTGCCTCGTTGGAAACCTCTTTGGCAGCCGCTCGCGTGGCCCCACAACCCGTGGGGCTGCGGACTTTCCGGCGGCCGTCAGCCTCGGCGACACCAGTGCCCACGTGGCGCCGCCGCGCGAGCCTGCGAAGCATTTTCCGGTAGGGCCGCGGCTCTGGCGACAGCTCCCACGCCCGAAGAGCCAGGAGGGAAAGCCGTGCCTCGTTGGAAAGCTCTTTGGCAGCCGCTCGCATGGCCCCATAGCCCGTGGGGCTGCGGGCTTTCCGGCGGCCGTCAGCCTCGGCGCCACCGGCGCCCACGTGGCGCCGCCGCGCCAGCCTGCGAAGCATTTTCCGGTAGGGCCGCGTCTCTGGCGACAGCTCCCACGCCCGAAGAGCCAGGAGGGAAAGCCGTGCCTCGTTGGAAAGCTCTTTGGCAGCCGCTCGCGTGGCCCCAGAGCCCGTGGGGCTGTGGGCTTTCCGGCGGCCGTCAGCCTCGGCGACACCTGCGCCCACGTGGCGCCGCCGCGCCAGCCTGCGAAGCATTTTCTGGTAGGGCCGCGTCTCTGGCGACAGCTCCCACGCCCGAAGAGCCAGGAGGGAAAGCCGTGCCTCGTTGGAAAGCTCTTTGGCAGCCGCTCGCGTGGCCCCACAGCCCGTGGGGCTGCGGGCTTTCCGGCGGCCGTCAGCCTCGGCGACACCGGCGCCCACGTGGCGCCGCCGCGCCAGCCTGCGAAGCATTTTCCGGTAGGGCCGCGGCTGTGGCGACAGCTCCCACGCCCGAAGAGCCAGGAGGGAAAGCCGTGCCTCGTTGGAAAGCTCTTTGGCAGCCGCTTGCATGGCCCCATAGCCCGTGGGGCTGAGGGCTTTCCGGCGGCCATCAGCCTCGGCGACACCAGGGCACACGTGGCGCCGCCGCGCCAGCCTGCGAAGCATTTTCCGGTAGGGCCGCGGCTCTGGCGACAGCTCCCACGCCCGAAGAGCCAGGAGGGAAAGCCGTGCCTCGTTGGAAAGCTCTTTGGCAGCCGCTCGCGTGGTCCTACAGCCCGTGGGGCTGCGGGCTTTCCGGCGGCCGTCAGCCTTGGCGACACCGGCGCCCACGTGGCGCCGCCGCGCCAGCCTGCGAAGCATTTTCCGGTAGGGCCGCGGCTGTGGCGACAGCTCCCACGCCCGAAGAGCCAGGAGGGAAAGCCGTGCCTCGTTGGAAAGCTCTTTGGCAGCCACTCGCGTGGCCCCAGAGCCCGTGGGGCTGCGGGCTTTCCGGCGGCCGTCAGCCTCGGCGACACCTGCGACCACGTGGCGCCGCGGCGCCAGCCTGCGAAGCATTTTCCGGTAGGGCCGCGGCTCTGGCGACAGCTCCCACGCCCGAAGAGCCAGGAGGGAAAGCCGTGCCTCGTTGGAAAGCTCTTTGGCAGCCGCTCGCGTGGCCCCACAGCCCGTGGGGCTGCGGGCTTTCCGGCGGCCGTCAGCCTCGGCGACACCTGCGACCACGTGGCGCCGCCGCGTCAGCCTGCGAAGCATTTTCCAGTAGGGCCGCGTCTCTGGCGACAGCTCCCACGCCCGAAGAGCCAGGAGGGAAAGCCGTGCCTCGTTGGAAAGCTCTTTGGCAGCCGCTCGCGTGGCCCCACAGCCCGTGGGGCTGCGGGCTTTCCGGCGGCCGTCAGCCTCGGTGACACCAGTGCCGACGTGGCGCCGCCGCGCCAGCCTGCGAAGCATTTTCCGGTTGGACCGCGGCTCTGGCGACAGCTCCCACGCCCGAAGAGCCAGGAGGGAAAGCCGTGCCTCGTTGGAAAGCTCTATGGCAGCTGCTCGTGTGGCCCCACAGCTCGTGGGGCTGCGGGCTTTCCGTCGGCCGTCAGTCTCGGCGACAACTGCGCCCACGTGGCGCCGCCGCACCAGCCTGCGAAGCATTTTCCGGTAGGGCCGCGGCTGTGGCGACAGCTCCCACGCCCGAAGAGCCAGGAGGGAAAGCCGTGCCTCGTTGGAAAGCTCTTTGGCAGCTGCTCGAGTGGCCCCACAGCCCGTGGGGCTGCGGGCTTTCCGGCGGTCATCAGCCTCGGCGACACCGGCGCCCACGTGGCGCCGCCGCGCCAGCCTGCGAAGCATTTTCCGGTAGGGCCGCGTCTCTGGCGACAGCTCCCACGCCCGAAGATCAAGGAGGGAAAGCCGTGCCTCGTTGGAAAGCTCTTTGGCAGCCGCTCGCGTGGCCCCACAGCCCGTGGGGCTGCGGGCTTTCCGGCGGCCGTCAGCCTCGGCGACACCTGCGCCCACGTGGCGCCGCCGCGCCAGCCTGCGAAGCATTTTCCGGTAGGGCCGCGGCTCTGGCGACAGCTCCCACGCCCGAAGAGCCAGGAGGGAAAGCCGTGCCTCGTTGGAAAGCTCTTTGGCAGCCGCTCGCGTGGCCCCACAGCCCGTGGGGCTGCGGGCTTTCCGGCGGCCGTCAGCCTCGGCGACACTGGCGCCCACGTGGCGCCGCCGCGCCAGCCTGCGAAGCATTTTCCGGTAGGGCCGCGGCTCTGGCGACAGCTCCCACGCCCGAAGAGCCAGGAGGGAAAGCCGTGCCTCGTTGGAAAGCTCTTTGGCAGCCGCTCGCGTGGCCCCACAGCCCGTGGGGCTGCGGGCTTTCCGGTGGCCGTCAGCCTCGGCGCCACCGGCGACCACGTGGCGCCGCCGCGCCAGCCTGCGAAGCATTTTCCGGTAGGGCCGCGTCTCTGGCGACAGCTCCCACGCCCGAAGAGCCAGGAGGGAAAGCCGTGCCTCGTTGGAAAGCTCTTTGGCAGCCGCTCGCGTGGCCCCACAGCCCGTGGGGCTGCGGGCTTTCCGGCGGCCGTCAGCCTCGGCGACACCGGCGCCCACGTGGAGCCGCCGCGCCAGCCTGCGAAGCATTTTCCGGTAGGGCCGCGGCTGTGGCGACAGCTCCCACGCCCGAAGAGCCAGGAGGGAAAGCCGTGCCTCCTTGGAAAGCTCTTTGGCAGCCGCTCGCGTGGCCCCACAGCCCGTGGGCCTGCGGGCTTTCCGGCGGCCGTCAGCCTCGGCGCCACCGGCGCCCACGTAGCGCCGCCGCGCCAGCCTGCGAAGCATTTTCCGGTAGGGCCGCGTCTCTGGCGACAGCTCCCACACCCGAAGAGCCAGGAGGGAAAGCCGTGCCTCGTTGGAAAGCTCTTTGGCAGCCGCTTGCATGGCCCCATAGCCCGTGGGGCTGAGGGCTTTCCGGCGGCCATCAGCCTCGGCGACACCAGGGCACACGTGGCGCCGCCGCGCCAGCCTGCGAAGCATTTTCCGGTAGGACCACGTCTCTGGCGACAGCTCCCACGCCCGAAGAGCCAGGAGGGAAAGCCGTGCCTCGTTGGAAAGCTCTTTGGCAGCCACTCGCGTGGTCCTACAGCCCGTGGGGCTGCGGGCTTTCCGGCGGCCGTCAGCCTCGGCGACACCTGCGACCACGTGGCGCCGCGGCGCCAGCCTGCGAAGCATTTTCCGGTAGGGCCGCAGCTCCGGCGACAGCTCCCACGCCCGAAGAGCCAGGAGGGAAAGCCGTGCCTCGTTGGAAAGCTCTTTGGCAGCCGCTCGCGTGGCCCCAGAGCCCGTGGGGCTGCGGGCCTTCCGGCAGCCTTCAGCCTCGGCGCCACCGGCGCCCACGTGGCGCCGCCGCGCCAGCCTGCGAAGCATTTTCCGGTAGGGCCGCGTCTCTGGCGACAGCTCCCACGCCCGAAGAGCCAGGAGGGAAAGCCGTGCCTCGTTGGAAACCTCTTTGGCAGCCGCTCGCGTGGCCCCACAACCCGTGGGGCTGCGGACTTTCCGGCGGCCGTCAGCCTCGGCGACACCAGGGCACACGTGGCGCCGCCGCGCCAGCCTGCGAAGCATTTTCCGGTAGGGCCGCGGCTGTGGCGACAGCTCCCACGCCCGAAGAGCCAGGAGGGAAAGCCGTGCCTCGTTGGAAAGCTCTTTGGCAGCCGCTCGCATGGCCCCATAGCCCGTGGGGCTGCGGGCTTTCCGGCGGCCATCAGCCTCGGCGACACCAGGGCACACGTGGCGCCGCCGCGCCAGCCTGCGAAGCATTTTCCGGTAGGGCCGCGTCTCTGGCGACAGCTCCCACGCCCGAAGAGCCAGGAGGGAAAGCCGTGCCTCGTTGGAAAGCTCTTTGGCAGCCGCTCGCGTGGCCCCACAGCCCGTGGGGCTGTGGGCTTTCCGGCGGCCGTCAGCCTCGGCGACACCTGCGCCCACGTGGCGCCGCCGCGCCAGCCTGCGAAGCATTTTCCGGTAGGGCCGCGGCTGTGGCGACAGCTCCCACGCCCGAAGAGCCAGGAGGGAAAGCCGTGCCTCGTTGGAAAGCTCTTTGGCAGCCGCTTGCATGGCCCCATAGCCCGTGGGGCTGAGGGCTTTCCGGCGGCCATCAGCCTCGGCGACACCAGGGCACACGTGGCGCCGCCGCGCCAGCCTGCGAAGCATTTTCCGGTAGGGCCGCGGCTCTGGCGACAGCTCCCACGCCCGAAGAGCCAGGAGGGAAAGCCGTGCCTCGTTGGAAAGCTCTTTGGCAGCTGCTCGTGTGGCCCCACAGCCCGTGGGGCTGCGGGCTTTCCGGCGGCCGTCAGACTTGGCGACACCGGCGCCCACGTGGCGCCGCCGCGCCAGCCTGCGAAGCATTTTCCGGTAGGGCCGCGGCTGTGGCGACAGCTCCCACGCCCGAAGAGCCAGGAGGGAAAGCCGTGCCTCGTTGGAAAGCTCTTTGGCAGCCACTCGCGTGGCCCCAGAGCCCGTGGGGCTGCGGGCTTTCCGGCGGCCGTCAGCCTCGGCGACACCTGCGACCACGTGGCGCCGCGGCGCCAGCCTGCGAAGCATTTTCCGGTAGGGCCGCGGCTCTGGCGACAGCTCCCACGCCCGAAGAGCCAGGAGGGAAAGCCGTGCCTCGTTGGAAAGCTCTTTGGCAGCCGCTCGCGTGGCCCCACAGCCCGTGGGGCTGCAGGCTTTCCGGCGGCCGTCAGCCTCGGCGACACCTGCGACCACGTGGCGCCGCCGCGTCAGCCTGCGAAGCATTTTCCAGTAGGGCCGCGTCTCTGGCGACAGCTCCCACGCCCGAAGAGCCAGGAGGGAAAGCCGTGCCTCGTTGGAACCTCTTTGGCAGCCGCTCGCGTGGCCCCACAGCCCGTGGGGCTGCGGGCTTTCCGGCGGCCGTCAGCCTCGGTGACACCAGTGCCGACGTGGCGCCGCCGCGCCAGCCTGCGAAGCATTTTCCGGTTGGACCGCGGCTCTGGCGACAGCTCCCACGCCCGAAGAGCCAGGAGGGAAAGCCGTGCCTCGTTGGAAAGCTCTATGGCAGCTGCTCGTGTGGCCCCACAGCTCGTGGGGCTGCGGGCTTTCCGTCGGCCGTCAGTCTCGGCGACAACTGCGCCCACGTGGCGCCGCCGCACCAGCCTGCGAAGCATTTTCCGGTAGGGCCGCGGCTGTGGCGACAGCTCCCACGCCCGAAGAGCCAGGAGGGAAAGCCGTGCCTCGTTGGAAAGCTCTTTGGCAGCTGCTCGAGTGGCCCCACAGCCCGTGGGGCTGCGGGCTTTCCGGCGGTCATCAGCCTCGGCGACACCGGCGCCCACGTGGCGCCGCCGCGCCAGCCTGCGAAGCATTTTCCGGTAGGGCCGCGTCTCTGGCGACAGCTCCCACGCCCGAAGATCAAGGAGGGAAAGCCGTGCCTCGTTGGAAAGCTCTTTGGCAGCCGCTCGCGTGGCCCCACAGCCCGTGGGGCTGCGGGCTTTCCGGCGGCCGTCAGCCTCGGCGACACCTGCGCCCACGTGGCGCCGCCGCGCCAGCCTGCGAAGCTTTTTCCGGTAGGGCCGCGGCTCTGGCGACAGCTCCCACGCCCGAAGAGCCAGGAGGGAAAGCCGTGCCTCGTTGGAAAGCTCTTTGGCAGCCGCTCGCGTGGCCCCACAGCCCGTGGGGCTGCGGGCTTTCCGGCGGCCGTCAGCCTCGGCGACACTGGCGCCCACGTGGCGCCGCCGCGCCAGCCTGCGAAGCATTTTCCGGTAGGGCCACGGCTCTGGCGACAGCTCCCACGCCCGAAGAGCCAGGAGGGAAAGCCATGCCTCGTTGGAAAGCTCTTTGGCAGCCGCTCGCGTGGCCCCACAGCCCGTGGGGCTGCGGGCTTTTCGGCGGCCGTAAGCCTCGGCGACACCAGTGCCCACGTGGCGCCGCCGCGCCAGCCTGCGAAGCATTTTCCGGTAGGGCCGCGGCTCTGGCGACAGCTCCCACGCCCGAAGAGCCAGGAGGGAAAGCCGTGCCTCGTTGGAAATCTCTTTGGCAGCTGCTCGCGTGGCCCCACAGCCCGTGGGGCTGCGGGCTTTCCGGCGGCCATCAGCCTCGGCGACACCTGCGCCCACGTGGCGCCGCGGCGCCAGCCTGCGAAGCATTTTCCGGTAGGGCCGCGGCTCTGGCGACAGCTCCCACGCCCGAAGAGCCAGGAGGGAAAGCTGTGCCTCGTTGGAAAGCTCTTTGGCAGCCGCTCGTGTGGCCCCACAGCCCGTGGGGCTGCGGGCTTTCCGGCGGCCGTCAGCCTTGGCGACACCGGCGCCCATGTGGCGCTGCCGCGCCAGCCTGCGAAGCATTTTCCAGTAGGGCCGCGGCTCTGGCGACAGCTCCCACGCCCGAAGAGCCAGGAGGGAAAGCCGTGCCTCGTTGGAAAGCTCTTTGGCAGCCGCTCGCGTGGCCCCACAGACCGTGGGGCTGCGGGCTTTCCGGCGGCCGTCAGCCTCGGCGACACCGGCGCCCACGTGGCGCCGCTGCGCCAGCCTGCGAAGCATTTTCCGGTAGGGCCGCGGCTCTGGCGACAGCTCCCACGCCCGAAGAGCCAGGAGGGAAAGCCGTGCCTCCTTGGAAAGCTCTTTGGCAGCCGCTCGCGTGGCCCCACAGCCCGTGGGGCTGCGGGCTTTCCGGTGGCCGTCAGCCTCGGCGCCACCGGCGCCCACATGGCGCCGCCGCGCCAGCCTGCGAAGCATTTTCCGGTAGGGCCGCGTCTCTGGCGACAGCTCCCACGCCCGAAGAGCCAGGAGGGAAAGCCGTGCCTCGTTGGAAAGCTCTTTGGCAGCCGCTTGCATGGCCCCATAGCCCGTGGGGCTGAGGGCTTTCCGGCGGCCATCAGCCTCGGCGACACCAGGGCACACGTGGCGCCGCCGCGCCAGCCTGCGAAGCATTTTCCGGTAGGACCACGTCTCTGGCGACAGCTCCCACGCCCGAAGAGCCAGGAGGGAAAGCCGTGCCTCGTTGGAAAGCTCTTTGGCAGCCGCTCGCGTGGTCCTACAGCCCGTGGGGCTGCGGGCTTTCCGGCGGCCGTCAGCCTCGGCGACACCTGCGACCACGTGGCGCCGCGGCGCCAGCCTGCGAAGCATTTTCCGGTAGGGCCGCGTCTCTGGCGACAGCTCCCACGCCCGAAGAGCCAGGAGGGAAAGCCGTGCCTCGTTGGAAAGCTCTTTGGCAGCCGCTCGCGTGGCCCCAGAGCCCGTGGGGCTGCGGGCCTTCCGGCAGCCTTCAGCCTCGGCGCCACCGGCGCCCACGTGGCGCCGCCGCGCCAGCCTGCGAAGCATTTTCCGGTAGGGCCGCGTCTCTGGCGACAGCTCCCACGCCCGAAGAGCCAGGAGGGAAAGCCGTGCCTTGTTGGAAACCTCTTTGGCAGCCGCTCGCGTGGCCCCAGAGCCCGTGGGGCTGCGGACTTTCCGGCGGCCGTCAGCCTCGGCGACACCAGTGCCCACGTGGCGCCGCCGCGCCAGCCTGCGAAGCATTTTCCGGTAGGGCCGCGGCTCTGGCGACAACTCCCACGCCCGAAGAGCCAGGAGGGAAAGCCGTGCCTCGTTGGAAAGCTCTTTGGCAGCCGCTCGCGTGGTCCTACAGCCCGTGGGGCTGCGGACTTTCCGGCGGCCGTCAGCCTCGGCGACACCAGTGCCCACGTGGCGCCGCCGCGCCAGCCTGCGAAGCATTTTCCGGTAGGGCCGCGTCTCTGGCGACAACTCCCACGCCCGAAGAGCCAGGAGGGAAAGCCGTGCCTCGTTGGAAAGCTCTTTGGCAGCCGCTCGCGTGGTCCTACAGCCCGTGGGGCTGCGGGCTTTCCGGCGGCCATCAGCCTCGGCTCCACCGGCGCCCACGTGGCGCCGCCGCGCCAGCCTGCGAAGCATTTTCCGGTAGGGCCGCGGCTGTGGGGAGAGCTCCCACGCCCGAAGAGCCAGGAGGGAAAGCCGTGCCTCGTTGGAAAGCTCTTTGGCAGCCGCTCGAGTGGCCCCACAGCCCGTGGGGTTGCGGGCTTTCCGGCGGCCGTCAGCCTCGGCGACACCTGCGACCACGTGGCGCCGCCGCGCCAGCCTGCGAAGCATTTTCCGGTAGGGCCGCGTCTCTGGCGACAGCTCCCACGCCCGAAGAGCCAGGAGGGAAAGCCGTGCCTCGTTGGAAAGCTCTTTGGCAGCCGCTCGCGTGGCCCCACAGCCCGTGGGGCTGCGGGCTTTCCGTCGGCCGTCAGCCTCGGCGACACCGGCGACCACGTGGCGCCGCCGCGCCAGCCTGCGAAGCATTTTCCGGTAGGGCCGCGGCTGTGGCGACAGCTCCCACGCCCGAAGAGCCAGGAGGGAAAGCCGTGCCTCGTTGGAAAGCTCTTTGGCAGCCGCTCGCGTGGCCCCACAGCCCGTGGGGCTGCGGGCTTTCCGGCGGCCGTCAGCCTCGGCGCCACCGGCGCCCACGTGGCGCCGCCGCGCCAGCCTGCGAAGCATTTTCCGGTAGGGCCGCGGCTCTGGCGACAGCTCCCACGCCCGAAGAGCCAGGAGGGAAAGCCGTGCCTCGTTGGAAAGCTCTTTGGCAGCCGCTTGCATGGCCCCATAGCCCGTGGGGCTGCGGGCTTTCCGGCGGCCATCAGCCTCGGCGACACCAGGGCACACGTGGCACCGCCGCGCCAGCCTGCGAAGCATTTTCCGGTAGGACCGCGTCTCTGGCGACAGCTCCCACGCCCGAAGAGCCAGGAGGGAAAGCCGTGCCTCGTTGGAAAGCTCTTTGGCAGCCGCTCACGTGGTCCTACAGCCCGTGGGGCTGCGGGCTTTCCGGCGGCCGTCAGCCTCGGCGCCACCGGCGCCCACGTGGCGCCGCCGCGCCAGCCTGCGAAGCATTTTCCGGTAGGGCCGCGGCTGTGGCGACAGCTCCTACGCCCGAAGAGCCAGGAGGGAAAGCCGTGCCTCGTTGGAAAGCTCTTTGGCAGCCGCTCGCGTGGCCCCACAGCCCGTGGGGCTGCGGGCTTTCCGGCGGCCGTCAGCCTCGGCGACACCTGCGACCACGTGGCGACGCGGCGCCAGCCTGCGAAGCATTTTCCGGTAGGGCCGCGGCTCTGGCGATAGCTCCCACGCCCGAAGAGCCAGGAGGGAAAGCCGTGCCTCATTGGAAAGCTCTTTGGCAGCCGCTCGCGTGGCCCCACAGCCCGTGGGGCTGCGGGCTTTCCGGCGGCCGTCAGCCTCGGCGACACCTGCGCCCACGTGGCGCCGCCGCGCCAGCCTGCGAAGCGTTTTCGGGTAGGGCCGCGGCTCTGGCGACAGCTCCCACGCCCGAAGAGCCAGGAGGGAAAGCCGTGCCTCGTTGGAAAGCTCTTTGGCAGCTGCTCGTGTGGCCCCACAGCCCGTGGGGCTGCGGGCTTTCCGTCGGCCGTCAGCCTCGGCGACAACTGCGCCCACGTGGCGCCGCCGCGCCAGCCTGCGAAGCATTTTCCGGTAGGGCCGCGGCTGTGGCGACAGCTCCCACGCCCGAAGAGCCAGGAGGGAAAGCCGTGCCTCGTTGGAAAGCTCTTTGGCAGCTGCTCGAGCGGCCCCCACAGCCCGTGGGGCTGCGGGCTTTCCGGCGGTCATCAGCCTCGGCGACACCGGCGCCCACGTGGCGCCGCCGCGCCAGCCTGCGAAGCATTTTCCGGTAGGGCCGCGTCTCTGGCGACAGCTCCCACGCCCGAAGATCAAGGAGGGAAAGCCGTGCCTCATTGGAAAGCTCTTTGGCAGCCGCTCGCGTGGCCCCACAGCCCGTGGGGCTGCGGGCTTTCCGGCGGCCGTCAGCCTCGGCGACACCTGCGCCCACGTGGCGCCGCCGCGCCAGCCTGCGAAGCATTTTCCGGTAGGGCCGCGGCTATGGCGACAGCTCCCACGCCCGAAGAGCCAGGAGGGAAAGCCGTGCCTCGTTGGAAAGCTCTTTGGCAGCCGCTCGCGTGGCCCCACAGCCCGTGGGGCTGCGGGCTTTCCGGCGGCCGTCAGCCTCGGCGACACTGGCGACCACGTGGCGCCGCCGCGCCAGCCTGCGAAGCATTTTCCAGTAGGGCCACGGCTCTGGCGACAGCTCCCACGCCCGAAGAGCCAGGAGGGAAAGCCGTGCCTCGTTGGAAAGCTCTTTGGCAGCCGCTCGCGTGGCCCCACAGCCCGTGGGGCTGCGGGCTTTCCGGCGGCCGTCAGCCTTGGCGACACCGGCGCCCATGTGGCGCTGCCGCGCCAGCCTGCGAAGCATTTTCCAGTAGGGCCGCGGCTCTGGCGACAGCTCCCACGCCCGAAGAGCCAGGAGGGAAAGCCGTGCCTCGTTGGAAAGCTCTTTGGCAGCCGCTCGCGTGGCCCCACAGCCCGTGGGGCTGCGGGCTTTCCGGTGTCCGTCAGCCTCGGCGCCACCGGCGACCACGTGGCGCCGCCGCGCCAGCCTGCGAAGCATTTTCCGGTAGGGCCGCGTCTCTGGCGACAGCTCCCACGCCCGAAGAGCCAGGAGGGAAAGCCGTGCCTCGTTGGAAAGCTCTTTGGCAGCCGCTCGCGTGGCCCCACAGCCCGTGGGGCTGCGGGCTTTCCGTCGGCCGTCAGCCTCGGCGACACCAGCGCCCACGTGGAGCCGCCGCGCCAGCCTGCGAAGCATTTTCCGGTAGGGCCGCGGCTGTGGCGACAGCTCCCACGCCCGAAGAGCCAGGAGGGAAAGCCGTGCCTCGTTGGAAAGCTCTTTGGCAGCCGCTCACGTGGTCCTACAGCCCGTGGGGCTGCGGGCTTTCCGGCGGCCGTCAGCCTCGGCGCCACCGGCGCCCACGTGGCGCCGCCGCGCCAGCCTGCGAAGCATTTTCCGGTAGGGCCGCGGCTGTGGCGACAGCTCCTACGCCCGAAGAGCCAGGAGGGAAAGCCGTGCCTCGTTGGAAAGCTCTTTGGCAGCCGCTCGCGTGGCCCCACAGCCCGTGGGGCTGCGGGCTTTCCGGCGGCCGTCAGCCTCGGCGACACCTGCGACCACGTGGCGACGCGGCGCCAGCCTGCGAAGCATTTTCCGGTAGGGCCGCGGCTCTGGCGATAGCTCCCACGCCCGAAGAGCCAGGAGGGAAAGCCGTGCCTCATTGGAAAGCTCTTTGGCAGCCGCTCGCGTGGCCCCACAGCCCGTGGGGCTGCGGGCTTTCCGGCGGCCGTCAGCCTCGGCGACACCTGCGCCCACGTGGCGCCGCCGCGCCAGCCTGCGAAGCGTTTTCGGGTAGGGCCGCGGCTCTGGCGACAGCTCCCACGCCCGAAGAGCCAGGAGGGAAAGCCGTGCCTCGTTGGAAAGCTCTTTGGCAGCTGCTCGTGTGGCCCCACAGCCCGTGGGGCTGCGGGCTTTCCGTCGGCCGTCAGCCTCGGCGACAACTGCGCCCACGTGGCGCCGCCGCGCCAGCCTGCGAAGCATTTTCCGGTAGGGCCGCGGCTGTGGCGACAGCTCCCACGCCCGAAGAGCCAGGAGGGAAAGCCGTGCCTCGTTGGAAAGCTCTTTGGCAGCTGCTCGAGCGGCCCCACAGCCCGTGGGGCTGCGGGCTTTCCGGCGGTCATCAGCCTCGGCGACACCGGCGCCCACGTGGCGCCGCCGCGCCAGCCTGCGAAGCATTTTCCGGTAGGGCCACGTCTCTGGCGACAGCTCCCACGCCCGAAGATCAAGGAGGGAAAGCCGTGCCTCATTGGAAAGCTCTTTGGCAGCCGCTCGCGTGGCCCCACAGCCCGTGGGGCTGCGGGCTTTCCGGCGGCCGTCAGCCTCGGCGACACCTGCGCCCACGTGGCGCCGCCGCGCCAGCCTGCGAAGCATTTTCCGGTAGGGCCGCGGCTATGGCGACAGCTCCCACGCCCGAAGAGCCAGGAGGGAAAGCCGTGCCTCGTTGGAAAGCTCTTTGGCAGCCGCTCGCGTGGCCCCACAGCCCGTGGGGCTGCGGGCTTTCCGGCGGCCGTCAGCCTCGGCGACACTGGCGACCACGTGGCGCCGCCGCGCCAGCCTGCGAAGCATTTTCCAGTAGGGCCACGGCTCTGGCGACAGCTCCCACGCCCGAAGAGCCAGGAGGGAAAGCCGTGCCTCGTTGGAAAGCTCTTTGGCAGCCGCTCGCGTGGCCCCACAGCCCGTGGGGCTGCGGGCTTTCCGGCGGCCGTCAGCCTTGGCGACACCGGCGCCCATGTGGCGCTGCCGCGCCAGCCTGCGAAGCATTTTCCAGTAGGGCCGCGGCTCTGGCGACAGCTCCCACGCCCGAAGAGCCAGGAGGGAAAGCCGTGCCTCGTTGGAAAGCTCTTTGGCAGCCGCTCGCGTGGCCCCACAGCCCGTGGGGCTGCGGGCTTTCCGGTGGCCGTCAGCCTCGGCGCCACCGGCGACCACGTGGCGCCGCCGCGCCAGCCTGCGAAGCATTTTCCGGTAGGGCCGCGTCTCTGGCGACAGCTCCCACGCCCGAAGAGCCAGGAGGGAAAGCCGTGCCTCGTTGGAAAGCTCTTTGGCAGCCGCTCGCGTGGCCCCACAGCCCGTGGGGCTGCGGGCTTTCCGGCGGCCGTCAGCCTCGGCGACACCAGCGCCCACGTGGAGCCGCCGCGCCAGCCTGCGAAGCATTTTCCGGTAGGGCCGCGGCTGTGGCGACAGCTCCCACGCCCGAAGAGCCAGGAGGGAAAGCCGTGCCTCCTTGGAAAGCTCTTTGGCAGCCGCTCGCGTGGCCCCACAGCCCGTGGGGCTGCGGGCTTTCCGGCGGCCGTCAGCCTCGGCGCCACCGGCGCCCACGTAGCGCCGCCGCGCCAGCCTGCGAAGCATTTTCCGGTAGGGCCGCGTCTCTGGCGACAGCTCCCACGCCCGAAGAGCCAGGAGGGAAAGCCATGCCTCGTTGGAAAGCTCTTTGGCAGCCGCTTGCATGGCCCCATAGCCCGTGGGGCTGAGGGCTTTCCGGCGGCCATCAGCCTCGGCGACACCAGGGCACACGTGGCGCCGCCGCGCCAGCCTGCGAAGCATTTTCCGGTAGGACCACGTCTCTGGCGACAGCTCCCACGCCCGAAGAGCCAGGAGGGAAAGCCGTGCCTCGTTGGAAAGCTCTTTGGCAGCCGCTCGCGTGGTCCTACAGCCCGTGGGGCTGCGGGCTTTCCGGCGGCCGTCAGCCTCGGCGACACCTGCGACCACGTGGCGCCGCGGCGCCAGCCTGCGAAGCATTTTCCGGTAGGGCCGCGTCTCTGGCGACAGCTCCCACGCCCGAAGAGCCAGGAGGGAAAGCCGTGCCTCGTTGGAAAGCTCTTTGGCAGCCGCTCGCGTGGCCCCAGAGCCCGTGGGGCTGCGGGCCTTCCGGCAGCCTTCAGCCTCGGCGCCACCGGCGCCCACGTGGCGCCGCCGCGCCAGCCTGCGAAGCATTTTCCGGTAGGGCCGCGTCTCTGGCGACAGCTCCCACGCCCGAAGAGCCAGGAGGGAAAGCCGTGCCTCGTTGGAAAACCTCTTTGGCAGCCGCTCGCGTGGCCCCACAGCCCGTGGGGCTGCGGACTTTCCGGCGGCCGTCAGCCTCGGCGACACCAGTGCCCACGTGGCGCCGCCGCGCCAGCCCTGCGAAGCATTTTCCGGTAGGGCCGCGGCTCTGGCGACAGCTCCCACGCCCGAAGAGCCAGGAGGGAAAGCCGTGCTCGTTGGAAAGCTCTTTGGCAGCCGCTCGCATGGCCCCATAGCCCGTGGGGCTGCGGGCTTTCCGGCGGCCATCAGCCTCGGCGACACCAGCGCCCACGTGGAGCCGCCCGCGCCAGCCTGCGAAGCATTTTCCGGTAGGGCCGCGGCTGTGGCGACAGCTCCCACGCCCGAAGAGCCAGGAGGGAAAGCCGTGCCTCCTTGGAAAGCTCTTTGGCAGCCGCTCGCGTGGCCCCACAGCCCGTGGGGCTGCGGGCTTTCCGGCGGCCGTCAGCCTCGGCGCCACCGGCGCCCACGTAGCGCCGCCGCGCCCAGCCTGCGAAGCATTTTCCGGTAGGGCCGCGTCTCTGGCGACAGCTCCCACGCCCGAAGAGCCAGGAGGGAAAGCCGTGCCTCGTTGGAAAGCTCTTTGGCAGCCGCTTGCATGGCCCCATAGCCCGTGGGGCTGAGGGCTTTCCGGCGGCCATCAGCCTCGGCGACACCAGGGCACACGTGGCGCCGCCGCGCCAGCCTGCGAAGCATTTTCCGGTAGGACCACGTCTCTGGCGACAGCTCCCACGCCCGAAGAGCCAGGAGGGAAAGCCGTGCCTCGTTGGAAAGCTCTTTGGCAGCCGCTCGCGTGGTCCTACAGCCCGTGGGGCTGCGGGCTTTCCGGCGGCCGTCAGCCTCGGCGACACCTGCGACCACGTGGCGCCGCGGCGCCAGCCTGCGAAGCATTTTCCGGTAGGGCCGCGTCTCTGGCGACAGCTCCCACGCCCGAAGAGCCAGGAGGGAAAGCCGTGCCTCGTTGGAAAGCTCTTTGGCAGCCGCTCGCGTGGCCCCAGAGCCCGTGGGGCTGCGGGCCTTCCGGCAGCCTTCAGCCTCGGCGCCACCGGCGCCCACGTGGCGCCGCCGCGCCAGCCTGCGAAGCATTTTCCGGTAGGGCCGCGTCTCTGGCGACAGCTCCCACGCCCGAAGAGCCAGGAGGGAAAGCCGTGCCTCGTTGGAAACCTCTTTGGCAGCCGCTCGCGTGGCCCCACAGCCCGTGGGGCTGCGGACTTTCCGGCGGCCGTCAGCCTCGGCGACACCAGTGCCCACGTGGCGCCGCCGCGCCAGCCTGCGAAGCATTTTCCGGTAGGGCCGCGGCTCTGGCGACAGCTCCCACGCCCGAAGAGCCAGGAGGGAAAGCCGTGCCTCGTTGGAAAGCTCTTTGGCAGCCGCTCGCATGGCCCCATAGCCCGTGGGGCTGCGGGCTTTCCGGCGGCCATCAGCCTCGGCGACACCAGGGCACACGTGGCGCCGCCGCGCCAGCCTGCGAAGCATTTTCCGGTAGGGCCGCGTCTCTGGCGACAGCTCCCACGCCCGAAGAGCCAGGAGGGAAAGCCGTGCCTCGTTGGAAAGCTCTTTGGCAGCCGCTCGCGTGGCCCCACAGCCCGTGGGGCTGCGGGCTTTCCGGCGGCCGTCAGCCTCGGCGCCACCGGCGCCCACGTGGCGCCGCCGCGCCAGCCTGCGAAGCATTTTCCGGTAGGGCCGCGGCTCTGGCGACAGCTCCCACGCCCGAAGAGCCAGGAGGGAAAGCCGTGCCTCGTTGGAAAGCTCTTTGGCAGCCGCTTGCATGGCCCCATAGCCCGTGGGGCTGCGGGCTTTCCGGCGGCCATCAGCCTCGGCGACACCAGGGCACACGTGGCACCGCCGCGCCAGCCTGCGAAGCATTTTCCGGTAGGGCCGCGTCTCTGGCGACAGCTCCCACGCCCGAAGAGCCAGGACGGAAAGCCGTGCCTCGTTGGAAAGCTCTTTGGCAGCCGCTCGTGTGGCCCCACAGCCCGTGGGGCTGCGGGCTTTCCGGCGGCCGTCAGCCTTGGCGACACCGGCGCCCACGTGGCGCCGCCGCGCCAGCCTGCGAAGCATTTTCCGGTAGGGCCGCGGCTGTGGCGACAGCTCCTACGCCCGAAGAGCCAGGAGGGAAAGCCGTGCCTCGTTGGAAATCTCTTTGGCAGCCGCTCGCGTGGCCCCACAGCCCGTGGGGCTGCGGGCTTTCCGGCGGCCGTCAGCCTCGGCGACACCTGCGACCACGTGGCGCCGCGGCGCCAGCCTGCGAAGCATTTTCCGGTAGGGCCGCGGCTCTGGCGATAGCTCCCACGCCCGAAGAGCCAGGAGGGAAAGCCGTGCCTCATTGGAAAGCTCTTTGGCAGCCGCTCGCGTGGCCCCAGAGCCCGTGGGGCTGCGGGCCTTCCGGCAGCCTTCAGCCTCGGCGCCACCGGCGCCCACGTGGCGCCGCCGCCCCAGCCTGCGAAGCATTTTCTGGTAGGGCCGCGGCTCTGGCGGCAGCTCCCACGCCCGAAGAGCCAGGAGGGAAAGCCGTGCCTCGTTGGAAAGCTCTTTGGCAGCCGCTCGCGTGGCCCCACAGCCCGTGGGGCTGCGGGCTTTCCGGCGGCCGTCAGCCTCGGCGCCACCGGCGCCCACGTGGCGCCGCCGCGCCAGCCTGCGAAGCATTTTCCGGTAGGGCCGCGGCTCTGGCGACAGCTCCCACGCCCGAAGAGCCAGGAGGGAAAGCCGTGCCTCGTTGGAAAGCTCTTTGGCAGCCGCTTGCATGGCCCCATAGCCCGTGGGGCTGCGGGCTTTCCGGCGGCCATCAGCCTCGGCGACACCAGGGCACACGTGGCACCGCCGCGCCAGCCTGCGAAGCATTTTCCGGTAGGGCCGCGTCTCTGGCGACAGCTCCCACGCCCGAAGAGCCAGGACGGAAAGCCGTGCCTCGTTGGAAAGCTCTTTGGCAGCCGCTCGTGTGGCCCCACAGCCCGTGGGGCTGCGGGCTTTCCGGCGGCCGTCAGCCTTGGCGACACCGGCGCCCACGTGGCGCCGCCGCGCCAGCCTGCGAAGCATTTTCCGGTAGGGCCGCGGCTGTGGCGACAGCTCCTACGCCCGAAGAGCCAGGAGGGAAAGCCGTGCCTCGTTGGAAATCTCTTTGGCAGCCGCTCGCGTGGCCCCACAGCCCGTGGGGCTGCGGGCTTTCCGGCGGCCGTCAGCCTCGGCGACACCTGCGACCACGTGGCGCCGCGGCGCCAGCCTGCGAAGCATTTTCCGGTAGGGCCGCGGCTCTGGCGATAGCTCCCACGCCCGAAGAGCCAGGAGGGAAAGCCGTGCCTCATTGGAAAGCTCTTTGGCAGCCGCTCGCGTGGCCCCAGAGCCCGTGGGGCTGCGGGCCTTCCGGCAGCCTTCAGCCTCGGCGCCACCGGCGCCCACGTGGCGCCGCCGCCCCAGCCTGCGAAGCATTTTCTGGTAGGGCCGCGGCTCTGGCGGCAGCTCCCACGCCCGAAGAGCCAGGAGGGAAAGCCGTGCCTCGTTGGAAAGCTCTTTGGCAGCCGCTCGCGTGGCCCCACAGCCCGTGGGGCTGCGGGCTTTACGGCGGGCGTCAGCCTCGGCGCCACCGGCGCCCACGTGGCGCCGCCGCCCCAGACTGCGAAGCATTTTCCGGTAGGGACGCGTCTCTGGCGACAGCTCCCACGCCCGAAGAGCTAGGAGGGAAAGCCGTGCCTCGTTGGAAAGCTCTTTGGCAGCCGCTCGCGTGGCCCCACAGCCCGTGGGGCTGCGGGCTTTCCGGCGGCCGTCAGCCTCGGCGACACCTGCGACCACGTGGCGCCGCCGCGCCAGCCTGCGAAGCATTTTCCGGTAGGGCGGCGTCTCTGGCGACAGCTCCCACGCCCGAAGAGCCAGGAGGGAAAGCCGTGCCTCGTTGGAAAGCTCTTTGGCAGCCGCTCGCGTGGCCCCACAGCCCGTGGGGCTGCGGGCTTTCCGGCGGCCGTCAGCCTCGGCGCCACCGGCGCCCACGTGGCGCCGCCGCGCCAGCCTGCGAAGCATTTTCCGGTAGGGCCGCGGCTCTGGCGACAGCTCCCACGCCCGAAGAGCCAGGAGGGAAAGCCGTGCCTCGTTGGAAAGCTCTTTGGCAGCCGCTTGCATGGCCCCATAGCCCGTGGGGCTGCGGGCTTTCCGGCGGCCATCAGCCTCGGCGACACCAGGGCACACGTGGCATTGCCGCGCCAGCCTGCGAAGCATTTTCCGGTAGGACCGCGTCTCTGGCGACAGCTCCCACGCCCGAAGAGCCAGGAGGGAAAGCCGTGCCTCGTTGGAAAGCTCTTTGGCAGCCGCTCACGTGGTCCTACAGCCCGTGGGGCTGCGGGCTTTCCGACGGCCGTCAGCCTCGGCGCCACCGGCGCCCACGTGGCGCCGCCGCGCCAGCCTGCGAAGCATTTTCCGGTAGGGCCGCGGCTGTGGCGACAGCTCCTACGCCCGAAGAGCCAGGAGGGAAAGCCGTGCCTCGTTGGAAAGCTCTTTGGCAGCCGCTCGCGTGGCCCCACAGCCCGTGGGGCTGCGGGCTTTCCGGCGGCCGTCAGCCTCGGCGACACCTGCGACCACGTGGCGCCGCGGCGCCAGCCTGCGAAGCATTTTCCGGTAGGGCCGCGGCTCTGGCGATAGCTCCCACGCCCGAAGAGCCAGGAGGGAAAGCCGTGCCTCATTGGAAAGCTCTTTGGCAGCCGCTCGCGTGGCCCCACAGCCCGTGGGGCTGCGGGCTTTCCGGCGGCCGTCAGCCTCGGCGACACCTGCGCCCACGTGGCGCCGCCGCGCCAGCCTGCGAAGCGTTTTCGGGTAGGGCCGCGGCTCTGGCGACAGCTCCCACGCCCGAAGAGCCAGGAGGGAAAGCCGTGCCTCGTTGGAAAGCTCTTTGGCAGCTGCTCGTGTGGCCCCACAGCCCGTGGGGCTGCGGGCTTTCCGTCGGCCGTCAGCCTCGGCGACAACTGCGCCCACGTGGCGCCGCCGCGCCAGCCTGCGAAGCATTTTCCGGTAGGGCCGCGGCTCTGGCGACAGCTCCCACGCCCGAAGAGCCAGGAGGGAAAGCCGTGCCTCGTTGGAAAGCTCTTTGGCAGCTGCTCGAGTGGCCCCACAGCCCGTGGGGCTGCGGGCTTTCCGGCGGTCATCAGCCTCGGCGACACCGGCGCCCACGTGGCGCCGCCGCGCCAGCCTGCGAAGCATTTTCCGGTAGGGCCGCGTCTCTGGCGACAGCTCCCACGCCCGAAGATCAAGGAGGGAAAGCCGTGCCTCATTGGAAAGCTCTTTGGCAGCCGCTCGCGTGGCCCCACAGCCCGTGGGGCTGCGGGCTTTCCGGCGGCCGTCAGCCTCGGCGACACCTGCGCCCACGTGGCGCCGCCGCGCCAGCCTGCGAAGCATTTTCCGGTAGGGCCGCGGCTATGGCGACAGCTCCCACGCCCGAAGAGCCAGGAGGGAAAGCCGTGCCTCGTTGGAAAGCTCTTTGGCAGCCGCTCGCGTGGCCCCACAGCCCGTGGGGCTGCGGGCTTTCCGGCGGCCGTCAGCCTCGGCGACACTGGCGACCACGTGGCGCCGCCGCGCCAGCCTGCGAAGCATTTTCCGGTAGGGCCACGGCTCTGGCGACAGCTCCCACGCCCGAAGAGCCAGGAGGGAAAGCCGTGCCTCGTTGGAAAGCTCTTTGGCAGCCGCTCGCGTGGCCCCACAGCCCGTGGGGCTGCGGGCTTTCCGGCGGCCGTCAGCCTTGGCGACACCGGCGCCCATGTGGCGCTGCCGCGCCAGCCTGCGAAGCATTTTCCAGTAGGGCCGCGGCTCTGGCGACAGCTCCCACGCCCGAAGAGCCAGGAGGGAAAGCCGTGCCTCGTTGGAAAGCTCTTTGGCAGCCGCTCGCGTGGCCCCACAGCCCGTGGGGCTGCGGGCTTTCCGGTGGCCGTCAGCCTCGGCGCCACCGGCGACCACGTGGCGCCGCCGCGCCAGCCTGCGAAGCATTTTCCGGTAGGGCCGCGTCTCTGGCGACAGCTCCCACGCCCGAAGAGCCAGGAGGGAAAGCCGTGCCTCGTTGGAAAGCTCTTTGGCAGCCGCTCGCGTGGCCCCACAGCCCGTGGGGCTGCGGGCTTTCCGGCGGCCGTCAGCCTCGGCGACACCAGCGCCCACGTGGAGCCGCCGCGCCAGCCTGCGAAGCATTTTCCGGTAGGGCCGCGGCTGTGGCGACAGCTCCCACGCCCGAAGAGCCAGGAGGGAAAGCCGTGCCTCCTTGGAAAGCTCTTTGGCAGCCGCTCGCGTGGCCCCACAGCCCGTGGGGCTGCGGGCTTTCCGGCGGCCGTCAGCCTCGGCGCCACCGGCGCCCACGTAGCGCCGCCGCGCCAGCCTGCGAAGCATTTTCCGGTAGGGCCGCGTCTCTGGCGACAGCTCCCACGCCCGAAGAGCCAGGAGGGAAAGCCGTGCCTCGTTGGAAAGCTCTTTGGCAGCCGCTTGCATGGCCCCATAGCCCGTGGGGCTGAGGGCTTTCCGGCGGCCATCAGCCTCGGCGACACCAGGGCACACGTGGCGCCGCCGCGCCAGCCTGCGAAGCATTTTCCGGTAGGACCACGTCTCTGGCGACAGCTCCCACGCCCGAAGAGCCAGGAGGGAAAGCGGTGCCTCGTTGGAAAGCTCTTTGGCAGCCGCTCGCGTGGTCCTACAGCCCGTGGGGCTGCGGGCTTTCCGGCGGCCGTCAGCCTCGGCGACACCTGCGACCACGTGGCGCCGCGGCGCCAGCCTGCGAAGCATTTTCCGGTAGGGCCGCGTCTCTGGCGACAGCTCCCACGCCCGAAGAGCCAGGAGGGAAAGCCGTGCCTCGTTGGAAAGCTCTTTGGCAGCCGCTCGCGTGGCCCCAGAGCCCGTGGGGCTGCGGGCCTTCCGGCAGCCTTCAGCCTCGGCGCCACCGGCGCCCACGTGGCGCCGCCGCGCCAGCCTGCGAAGCATTTTCCGGTAGGGCCGCGTCTCTGGCGACAGCTCCCACGCCCGAAGAGCCAGGAGGGAAAGCCGTGCCTCGTTGGAAACCTCTTTGGCAGCCGCTCGCGTGGCCCCACAGCCCGTGGGGCTGCGGACTTTCCGGCGGCCGTCAGCCTCGGCGACACCAGTGCCCACGTGGCGCCGCCGCGCCAGCCTGCGAAGCATTTTCCGGTAGGGCCGCGGCTCTGGCGACAGCTCCCACGCCCGAAGAGCCAGGAGGGAAAGCCGTGCCTCGTTGGAAAGCTCTTTGGCAGCCGCTCGCATGGCCCCATAGCCCGTGGGGCTGCGGGCTTTCCGGCGGCCATCAGCCTCGGCGACACCAGGGCACACGTGGCGCCGCCGCGCCAGCCTGCGAAGCATTTTCCGGTAGGGCCGCGTCTCTGGCGACAGCTCCCACGCCCGAAGAGCCAGGAGGGAAAGCCGTGCCTCGTTGGAAAGCTCTTTGGCAGCCGCTCGCGTGGCCCCACAGCCCGTGGGGCTGCGGGCTTTCCGGCGGCCGTCAGCCTCGGCGCCACCGGCGCCCACGTGGCGCCGCCGCGCCAGCCTGCGAAGCATTTTCCGGTAGGGCCGCGGCTCTGGCGACAGCTCCCACGCCCGAAGAGCCAGGAGGGAAAGCCGTGCCTCGTTGGAAAGCTCTTTGGCAGCCGCTTGCATGGCCCCATAGCCCGTGGGGCTGCGGGCTTTCCGGCGGCCATCAGCCTCGGCGACACCAGGGCACACGTGGCACCGCCGCGCCAGCCTGCGAAGCATTTTCCGGTAGGGCCGCGGCTGTGGCGACAGCTCCTACGCCCGAAGAGCCAGGAGGGAAAGCCGTGCCTCGTTGGAAATCTCTTTGGCAGCCGCTCGCGTGGCCCCACAGCCCGTGGGGCTGCGGGCTTTCCGGCGGCCGTCAGCCTCGGCGACACCTGCGCCCACGTGGCGCCGCGGCGCCAGCCTGCGAAGCATTTTCCGGTAGGGCCGCGGCTCTGGCGATAGCTCCCACGCCCGAAGAGCCAGGAGGGAAAGCCGTGCCTCATTGGAAAGCTCTTTGGCAGCCGCTCGCGTGGCCCCAGAGCCCGTGGGGCTGCGGGCCTTCCGGCAGCCTTCAGCCTCGGCGCCACCGGCGCCCACGTGGCGCCGCCGCCCCAGCCTGCGAAGCATTTTCTGGTAGGGCCGCGGCTCTGGCAACAGCTGCCACGCCCGAAGAGCCAGGAGGGAAAGCCATGCCTCGTTGGAAAGCTCTTTGGCAGCCGCTCGCGTGGCCCCACAGCCCGTGGGGCTGCGGGCTTTCCGGCGGCCGTCAGCTTCGGCGACACCTGCGACCACGTGGCGCCGCGGCGCCAGCCTGCGAAGCATTTTCCGGTAGGGCCGCGGCTCTGGCGGCAGCTCCCACGCCCGAAGAGCCAGGAGGGAAAGCCGTGCCTCGTTGGAAAGCTCTTTGGCAGCCGCTCGCGTGGCCCCACAGCCCGTGGGGCTGCGGGCTTTACGGCGGGCGTCAGCCTCGGCGCCACCGGCGCCCACGTGGCGCCGCCGCCCCAGACTGCGAAGCATTTTCCGGTAGGGACGCGTCTCTGGCGACAGCTCCCACGCCCGAAGAGCTAGGAGGGAAAGCCGTGCCTCGTTGGAAAGCTCTTTGGCAGCCGCTCGCGTGGCCCCACAGCCCGTGGGGCTGCGGGCTTTCCGGCGGCCGTCAGCCTCGGCGACACCTGCGACCACGTGGCGCCGCCGCGCCAGCCTGCGAAGCATTTTCCGGTAGGGCCGCGTCTCTGGCGACAGCTCCCACGCCCGAAGAGCCAGGAGGGAAAGCCGTGCCTCGTTGGAAAGCTCTTTGGCAGCCGCTCGCGTGGCCCCACAGCCCGTGGGGCTGCGGGCTTTCCGGCGGCCATCAGCCTCGGCGACACCGGCGCCCACGTGGCGCCGCCGCGCCAGCCTGCGAAGCATTTTCCGGTAGGGCCGCGTCTCTGGCGACAGCTCCCACGCCCGAAGAGCCAGGAGGGAAAGCCGTGCCTCGTTGGAAAGCTCTTTGGCAGCCGCTCGCATGGCCCCATAGCCCGTGGGGCTGCGGGCTTTCCGGCGGCCGTCAGCCTCGGCGCCACCGGCGCCCACGTGGCGCCGCCGCGCCAACCTGCGAAGCATTTTCCGGTAGGGCCGCGGCTCTGGCGACAGCTCCCACGCCCGAAGAGCGAGGACGGAAAGCCGTGCCTCGTTGGAAAGCTCTTTGGCAGCCGCTCGCGTGGTCCTACAGCCCGTGGGGCTGCGGGCTTTCCGGCGGCCGTCAGCCTCGGCGACACCGGCGCCCACGTGGCGCCGCCGCGCCAGCCTGCGAAGCATTTTCCGGTAGGGCCGCGGCTGTGGCGACAGCTCCCACGCCCGAAGAGCCAGGACGGAAAGCCGTGCCTCGTTGGAAAGCTCTTTGGCAGCCGCTCGCGTGGCCCCACAGCCCGTGGGGCTGCGGGCTTTCCGGCGGCCGTCAGCCTCGGCGACACCTGCGACCACGTGGTGCCGCCGCACCAGCCTGCGAAGCATTTTCCGGTAGGGCCGCGTCTCTGGCGACAGCTCCCACACCCGAAGAGCCAGGAGGGAAAGCCGTGCCTCGTTGGAAAGCTCTTTGGCAGCCGCTCGCGTGGCCCCACAGCCCGTGGGGCTGCGGGCTTTCCGGCGGCCGTCAGCTTCGGCGACACCTGCGACCACGTGGCGCCGCGGCGCCAGCCTGCGAAGCATTTTCCGGTAGGGCCGCGGCTCTGGTGACAGCTCCCACGCCCGAAGAGCCAGGAGGGAAAGCCGTGCCTCGTTGGAAACCTCTTTGGCAGCCGCTCGCGTGGCCCCACAGCCCGTGGGGCTGCGGGCTTTCCGGCGGCCGTCAGCCTCGGCGACACCGGCGCCCACGTGGCGCCGCCACGCCAGCCTGCGAAGCATTTTCCGGTAGGGCCGCGGCTCTGGCGGCAGCTCCCACGCCCGAAGAGCCAGGAGGGAAAGCCGTGCCTCGTTGGAAAGCTCTTTGGCAGCCGCTCGCGTGGCCCCACAGCCCGTGGGGCTGCGGGCTTTACGGCGGGCGTCAGCCTCGGCGCCACCGGCGCCCACGTGACGCCGCCGCCCCAGCCTGCGAAGCATTTTCCGGTAGGGACGCGTCTCTGGCGACAGCTCCCACGCCCGAAGAGCCAGGAGGGAAAGCTGTGCCTCGTTGGAAAGCTCTTTGGCAGCCGCTCGCGTGGCCCCACAGCCCGTGGGGCTGCGGGCTTTCCGGCGGCCGTCAGCCTCGGCGACACCTGCGACCACGTGGCGCCGCCGCGCCAGCCTGCGAAGCATTTTCCTGTAGGGCCGCGTCTCTGGCGACAGCTCCCACGCCCGAAGAGCCAGGAGGGAAAGCCGTGCCTCGTTGGAAAGCTCTTTGGCAGCCGCTCGCGTGGCCCCACAGCCCGTGGGGCTGCGGGCCTTCCGGCAGCCGTCAGCCTCGGCGCCACCGGCGCCCACGTGGCGCCGCCGCGCCAGCCTGCGAAGCATTTTCCGGTAGGGCCGCGTCTCTGGCGACAGCTCCCACGCCCGAAGAGCCAGAAGGGAAAGCCGTGCCTCGTTGGAAAGCTCTTTGGCAGCCGCTCGCGTGGCCCCACAGCCCGTGGGGCTGCGGGCTTTCCGGCGGCCGTCAGCTTCGGCGACACCTGCGACCACGTGGCGCCGCGGCGCCAGCCTGCGAAGCATTTTCCGGTAGGGCCGCGGCTCTGGCGGCAGCTCCCACGCCCGAAGAGCCAGGAGGGAAAGCCGTGCCTCGTTGGAAAGCTCTTTGGCAGCCGCTCGCGTGGCCCCACAGCCCGTGGGGCTGCGGGCTTTACGGCGGGCGTCAGCCTCGGCGCCACCGGCGCCCACGTGGCGCCGCCGCCCCAGACTGCGAAGCATTTTCCGGTAGGGACGCGTCTCTGGCGACAGCTCCCACGCCCGAAGAGCTAGGAGGGAAAGCCGTGCCTCGTTGGAAAGCTCTTTGGCAGCCGCTCGCGTGGCCCCACAGCCCGTGGGGCTGCGGGCTTTCCGGCGGCCGTCAGCCTCGGCGACACCTGCGACCACGTGGCGCCGCCGCGCCAGCCTGCGAAGCATTTTCCGGTAGGGCCGCGTCTCTGGCGACAGCTCCCACGCCCGAAGAGCCAGGAGGGAAAGCCGTGCCTCGTTGGAAAGCTCTTTGGCAGCCGCTCGCGTGGCCCCACAGCCCGTGGGGCTGCGGGCTTTCCGGCGGCCATCAGCCTCGGCGACACCGGCGCCCACGTGGCGCCGCCGCGCCAGCCTGCGAAGCATTTTCCGGTAGGGCCGCGTCTCTGGCGACAGCTCCCACGCCCGAAGAGCCAGGAGGGAAAGCCGTGCCTCGTTGGAAAGCTCTTTGGCAGCCGCTCGCATGGCCCCATAGCCCGTGGGGCTGCGGGCTTTCCGGCGGCCGTCAGCCTCGGCGCCACCGGCGCCCACGTGGCGCCGCCGCGCCAACCTGCGAAGCATTTTCCGGTAGGGCCGCGGCTCTGGCGACAGCTCCCACGCCCGAAGAGCGAGGACGGAAAGCCGTGCCTCGTTGGAAAGCTCTTTGGCAGCCGCTCGCGTGGTCCTACAGCCCGTGGGGCTGCGGGCTTTCCGGCGGCCGTCAGCCTCGGCGACACCGGCGCCCACGTGGCGCCGCCGCGCCAGCCTGCGAAGCATTTTCCGGTAGGGCCGCGGCTGTGGCGACAGCTCCCACGCCCGAAGAGCCAGGACGGAAAGCCGTGCCTCGTTGGAAAGCTCTTTGGCAGCCGCTCGCGTGGCCCCACAGCCCGTGGGGCTGCGGGCTTTCCGGCGGCCGTCAGCCTCGGCGACACCTGCGACCACGTGGTGCCGCCGCACCAGCCTGCGAAGCATTTTCCGGTAGGGCCGCGTCTCTGGCGACAGCTCCCACACCCGAAGAGCCAGGAGGGAAAGCCATGCCTCGTTGGAAAGCTCTTTGGCAGCCGCTCGCGTGGCCCCACAGCCCGTGGGGCTGCGGGCTTTCCGGCGGCCGTCAGCTTCGGCGACACCTGCGACCACGTGGCGCCGCGGCGCCAGCCTGCGAAGCATTTTCCGGTAGGGCCGCGGCTCTGGTGACAGCTCCCACGCCCGAAGAGCCAGGAGGGAAAGCCGTGCCTCGTTGGAAACCTCTTTGGCAGCCGCTCGCGTGGCCCCACAGCCCGTGGGGCTGCGGGCTTTCCGGCGGCCGTCAGCCTCGGCGACACCGGCGCCCACGTGGCGCCGCCACGCCAGCCTGCGAAGCATTTTCCGGTAGGGCCGCGGCTCTGGCGGCAGCTCCCACGCCCGAAGAGCCAGGAGGGAAAGCCGTGCCTCGTTGGAAAGCTCTTTGGCAGCCGCTCGCGTGGCCCCACAGCCCGTGGGGCTGCGGGCTTTACGGCGGGCGTCAGCCTCGGCGCCACCGGCGCCCACGTGACGCCGCCGCCCCAGCCTGCGAAGCATTTTCCGGTAGGGACGCGTCTCTGGCGACAGCTCCCACGCCCGAAGAGCCAGGAGGGAAAGCTGTGCCTCGTTGGAAAGCTCTTTGGCAGCCGCTCGCGTGGCCCCACAGCCCGTGGGGCTGCGGGCTTTCCGGCGGCCGTCAGCCTCGGCGACACCTGCGACCACGTGGCGCCGCCGCGCCAGCCTGCGAAGCATTTTCCTGTAGGGCCGCGTCTCTGGCGACAGCTCCCACGCCCGAAGAGCCAGGAGGGAAAGCCGTGCCTCGTTGGAAAGCTCTTTGGCAGCCGCTCGCGTGGCCCCACAGCCCGTGGGGCTGCGGGCCTTCCGGCAGCCGTCAGCCTCGGCGCCACCGGCGCCCACGTGGCGCCGCCGCGCCAGCCTGCGAAGCATTTTCCGGTAGGGCCGCGTCTCTGGCGACAGCTCCCACGCCCGAAGAGCCAGAAGGGAAAGCCGTGCCTCGTTGGAAAGCTCTTTGGCAGCCGCTCGCGTGGTCCCACAGCCCGTGGGGCTGCGGGCTTTCCGGCGGCCGTCAGCCTCGGCGCCACCGGCGCCCACGTGGCGCCGCCGCGCCAGCCTGCGAAGCATTTTCCGGCAGGGCCGCGGCTCTGGCGACAGCTCCCACGCCCGAAGAGCCAGGAGGGAAAGCCGTGCCTCGTTGGAAAGCTCTTTGGCAGCCGCTCGCGTGGCCCCACAGCCCGTGGGGCTGCGGGCTTTCCGGCGGCCGTCAGCCTCGGCGACACCAGTGCCTACGTGGCGCCGCCGCGCCAGCCTGCGAAGCATTTTCCGGTAGGGCCGCGTCTCTGGCGACAGCTCCCACGCCCGAAGAGCCAGGAGGGAAAGCCGTGCCTCGTTGGAAAGCTCTTTGGCAGCCGCTCGCGTGGCCCCACAGCCCGTGGGGCTGCGGGCTTTCCGGCGGCCGTCAGCCTCGGCGACACCAGTGCCTACGTGGCGCCGCCGCGCCAGCCTGCGAAGCATTTTCCGGTAGGGCCGCGTCTCTGGCGACAGCTCCCACGCCCGAAGAGCCAGGAGGGAAAGCCGTGCCTCGTTGGAAAGCTCTTTGGCAGCCGCTCGCATGGCCCCATAGCCCGTGGGGCTGCGGGCTTTCCAGCGGCCATCAGCCTCGGCGACACCGGGGCACACGTGGCGCCGCCGCACCAGCCTGCGAAGCATTTTCCGGTAGGGCCGCGGCTCTGGCGACAGCTCCCACGCCCGAAGAGCCAGGACGGAAAGCCGTGCCTCGTTGGAAAGCTCTTTGGCAGCCGCTCGCATGGCCCCACAGCCCGTGGGGCTGCGGGCTTTCCGGCGGCCGTCAGCCTCGGCGACACCGGCGACCACGTGGCGCCACCGCGCCAGCCTGCGAAGCATTTTCCGGTAGGGCCGCGTCTCTGGCAACAGCTCCCACGCCCGAAGAGCCAGGAGGGAAAGCCGTGCCTCGTTGGAAAGCTCTTTGGCAGCCGCTCGCGTGGCCCCACAGCCCGTGGGGCTGCGGGCTTTCCGGCGGCCGTCAGCCTCGGCACCACCGGCGCCCACGTGGCGCCGCCGCGCCAGCCTGCGAAGCATTTTCCGGTAGGGCCGCGGCTCTGGCGACAGCTCCCACGCCCGAAGAGCCAGGAGGGAAAGCCGTGCCTCGTTGGAAAGCTCTTTGGCAGCCGCTCGCGTGGCCCCACAGCCCGTGGGGCTGCGGGCTTTCCGTCGGCCGTCAGCCTCGGCGACACCAGTGCCTACGTGGCACCGCCACGCCAGCCTGCGAAGCATTTTCCGGTAGGGCCGCGGCTCTGGCGACAGCTCCCACGCCCGAAGAGCCAGGAGGGAAAGCCGTGCCTCGTTGGAAAGCTCTTTGGCAGCCGCTCGCGTGGCCCCACAGCCCGTGGGGCTGCGGGCTTTTCGGCGGCCGTCAGCCTCGGCGACACCAGTGCCCACGTGGCGCCGCCGCGCCAGCCTGCGAAGCATTTTCCGGTAGGGCCGCGGCTCTGGCGACAGCTCCCACGCCCGAAGAGCCAGGAGGGAAAGCCGTGCCTCGTTGGAAATCTCTTTGGCAGCTGCTCGCGTGGCCCCACAGCCCGTGGGGCTGCGGAATTTCCGGCGGCCATCAGCCTCGGCGACACCTGCGACCACGTGGCGCCGCCGCGCCAGCCTGCGAAGCATTTTCCGGTAGGGCCGCGGCTCTGGCGACACCTCCCATGCCCGAAGAGCCAGGAGGGAAAGCCGTGCCTCATTGGAAAGCTCTTTGGCAGCCGCTCGCGTGGCCCCACAGCCCGTGGGGCTGCAGGCTTTCCGTCGGCCGTCAGCCTCGGCGACACCTGCGCCCACGTGGCGCCGCCGCGCCAGCCTGCGAAGCATTTTCCGGTAGGGCCGCGTCTCTGGCGACAGCTCCCACGCCCGAAGAGCCAGAAGGGAAAGCCGTGCCTCGTTGGAAAGCTCTTTGGCAGCCGCTCGCGTGGCCCCACAGCCCGTGGGGCTGCGGGCTTTTCGGCGGCCGTCAGCCTCGGCGCCACCTGCGCCCACGTGGCGCCGCCGCACCAGCCTGCGAAGCATTTTCCGGTAGGGCCGCGTCTCTGGCGACAGCTCCCACGCCCGAAGAGCCAGGAGGGAAAGCCGTGCCTCGTTGGAAAGCTCTTTGGCAGCCGCTCACGTGGCCCCACAGCCCGTGGGGCTGCGGGCTTTCCGGCGGCCGTCAGCCTCGGCGACACCGGCGTCCACGTGGCGCCGCTGCGCCAGCCTGCGAAACATTTTCCGGTAGGGCCACGGCTCTGGCGACAGCTCCCACGCCCGAAGAGCCAGGAGGGAAAGCCGTGCCTCGTTGGAAAGCTCTTTGGCAGCCGCTCGCGTGGCCCCACAGCCCGTGGGGCTGCGGGCTTTCCGGCGGCCGTCAGCCTCGGCGACACCGGCGCCCACGTGGCACCGCCGCGCCAGCCTGCGAAGCATTTTCCGGTAGGGCCGCGGCTCTGGCGACAGCTCCCACGCCCGAAGAGCCAGGAGGGAAAGCCGTGCCTCCTTGGAAAGCTCTTTGGCAGCCGCTCGCGTGGCCCCACAGCCTGTGGGGCTGCGGGCTTTCCGGCGGCCATCAGCCTCGGCGACACCAGGGCACACGTGGCGCCGCCGCCCCAGCCTGCGAAGCATTTTCCTGTAGGGCCGCGTCTCTGGCGACAGCTCCCATGCCCGAAGAGCCAGGAGGGAAAGCCGTGCCTCATTGGAAAGCTCTTTGGCAGCCGCTCGCGTGGTCCTACAGCCCGTGGGGCTGCGGGCTTTCCGGCGGCCGTCAGCCTCGGCGACACCGGCGCCCACGTGGCGCCACCGCGCCAGCCTGCGAAGCATTTTCCGGTAGGGCCGCGTCTCTGGCGACAGCTCCCACGCCCGAAGAGCCAGGAGGGAAAGCCGTGCCTCGTTGGAAACCTCTTTGGCAGCCGCTCGCGTGGCCCCACAGCCCGTGGGGCTGCGGGCTTTCCGGCGGCCGTCAGCCTCGGCGACACCAGTGCCTACGTGGCGCCGCCGCGCCAGCCTGCGAAGCATTTTCCGGTAGGGCCGCGTCTGTGGCGACAGCTCCCACGCCCGAAGAGCCAGGAGGGAAAGCCGTGCCTCGTTGGAAAGCTCTTTGGCAGCCGCTCGCGTGGCCCCACAGCCCGTGGGGCTGCCTGCTTTTCGGCGGCCGTCAGCCTCGGCGACAACAGTGCCAACGTGGCGCCGCCGCGCCAGCCTGCGAAGCATTTTCCGGTAGGGCCGCGTCTCTGGCGACAGCTCCCACGCCCGAAGAGCCAGGAGGGAAAGCCGTGCCTCCTTGGAAAGCTCTTTGGCAGCCGCTCGCGTGGCCCCACAGCCTGTGGGGCTGCGGGCTTTCCGGCGGCCATCAGCCTCGGCGACACCAGGGCACACGTGGCGCCGCCGCGCCAGCCTGCGAAGCATTTTCCTGTAGGGCCGCGGCTCTGGCGACAGCTCCCACGCCCGAAGAGCCAGGAGGGAAAGCCGTGCCTCGTTGGAAAGCTCTTTGGCAGCCGCTCGCGTGGTCCTACAGCCCGTGGGGCTGCGGGCTTTCCGGCGGCCGTCAGCCTCGGCGACACCGGCGCCCACGTGGCGCCACCGCGCCAGCCTGCGAAGAATTTTCCGGTAGGGCCGCGTCTCTGGCGACAGCTCCCACGCCCGAAGAGCCAGGAGGGAAAGCCGTGCCTCGTTGGAAACCTCTTTGGCAGCCGCTCGCGTGGCCCCACAGCCCGTGGGGCTGCGGGCTTTCCGGCGGCCGTCAGCCTCGGCGACACCAGTGCCTACGTGGCGCCGCCGCACCAGCCTGCGAAGCATTTTCCGGTAGGGCCGCGTCTGTGGCGACAGCTCCCACGCCCGAAGAGCCAGGAGGGAAAGCCGTGCCTCGTTGGAAAGCTCTTTGGCAGCCGCTCGCGTGGCCCCACAGCCCGTGGGGCTGCCTGCTTTTCGGCGGCCGTCAGCCTCGGCGACAACAGTGCCAACGTGGCGCCGCCGCGCCAGCCTGCGAAGCATTTTCCAGTAGGGCCGCGTCTCTGGCGACAGCTCCCACGCCCGAAGAGCCAGGAGGGAAAGCCGTGCCTCGTTGGAAAGCTCTTTGGCAGCCGCTCGCGTGGCCCCACAGCCCGTGGGGCTGCGGGCTTTCCGGCGGCCGTCAGCCTCGGCGACACCTGCGAGCACGTGGCGCCGCCGCGCCAGCCTGCGAAGCATTTTCCGGTAGGGCCGCGTCTCTGGCGACAGCTCCCACGCCCGAAGAGCCAGGAGGGAAAGCCGTGCCTCGTTGGAAATCTCTTTGGCAGCTGCTCGAGTGGCCCCACAGCCCGTGGGGCTGCGGGCTTTCCGGCGGCCATCAGCCTCGGCGACACCTGCGAGCACGTGGCGCCGCCGCGCCAGCCTGCGAAGCATTTTCCGGTAGGGCCGCGTCTCTGGCGACAGCTCCCACGCCCGAAGAGCCAGGAGGGAAAGCCGTGCCTCGTTGGAAAGCTCTTTGGCAGCCGCTCGCGTGGCCCCACAGCCCGTGGGGCTGCGGGCTTTCCGGCGGCCGTCAGCCTCGTCGACACCGGCGCCCACGTGGCGCCGCCGCGCCAGCCTGCGAAGCATTTTCCGGTAGGGCCGCGGCTGTGGCGACAGCTCCCACGCCCGAAGAGCCAGGAGGGAAAGCCGTGCCTCGTTGGAAACCTCTTTGGCAGCCGCTCGCGTGGCCCCAGAGCCCGTGGGGCTGCGGGCTTTCCGGCGGCCGTCAGCCTCGGCGACACCGGCGCCCACGTGGCGCCGCCGCGCCAGCCTGCGAAGCATTTTCCGGTAGGGCCGCGGCTCTGGCGACAGCTCCCACGCCCGAAGAGCCAGGAGGGAAAGCCGTGCCTCGTTGGAAAGCTCTTTGGCAGCCGCTCGCGTGGCCCCACAGCCCGTGGGGCTGCGGGCTTTCCGGCGGCCGTCAGCCTCGGCGACACCGGTGCCCACGTGGCGCCGCACCGCCAGCCTGCGAAGCATTTTCCGGTAGGGCCGCGGCTCTGGCGACAGCTCCCACGCCCGAAGAGCCAGGAGGGAAAGCCGTGCCTCGTTGGAAAGCTCTTTGGCAGCCGCTCGCGTGGCCCCAGTGCCCGTGGGGCTGCGGGCTTTCCGGCGGCCGTCAGCCTCGGCGACACCTGCGAGCACGTGGCGCCGCCGCGCCAGCCTGCGAAGCATTTTCCGGTAGGGCCGCGGCTCTGGCGACAGCTCCCACGCCCGAAGAGCCAGGAGGGAAAGCCGTGCCTCGTTGGAAAGCTCTTTGGCAGCCGCTCGCGTGGCCCCACAGCCCGTGGGGCTGCGGGCTTTCCGGCGGCCGTCAGGCTCGGCGCCACCGGCGCCCACGTGGCGCCGCCGCGCCAGCCTGCGAAGCATTTTCCGGTAGGGCCGCGTCTCTGGCGACAGCTCCCACGCCCGAAGAGCCAGGAGGGAAAGCCGTGCCTCGTTGGAAAGCTCTTTGGCAGCCGCTCGCGTGGCCCCACAGCCCGTGGCCTGCGGGATTTCCGGCGGCCGTCAGCCTCGGCGACACCTGCACCCACGTGGCGCCGCCGCGCCAGCCTGCGAAGCATTTTCCGGTAGGGCCGCGGCTGTGGCGACAGCTCCCACGCCCGAAGAGCCAGGAGGGAAAGCCGTGCCTCGTTGGAAAGCTCTTTGGCAGCCGCTCGCGTGGCCCCACAGCCCGTGGGGCTGCGGGCCTTCCGGCAGTCGTCAGCCTCGGTGCCACCAGTGCCCACGTGGCGCCGCCGCGCCAGCCTGCGAAGCATTTTCCGGTAGGGCCGCGGCTCTGGCGACAGCTCCCACGCCCGAAGAGCCAGGAGGGAAAGCCGTGCCTCGTTGGAAAGCTCTTTGGCAGCCGCTCGCGTGGCCCCACAGCCCGTGGGGCTGCGGGCTTTCCGGCGACCGTCAGACTCGGCGACACCTGCGACCACGTGGCGCCGCCGCACCAGCCTGCGAAGCATTTTCCGGTAGGGCCGCGTCTCTGGCGACAGCTCCCACGCCCGAAGAGCCAGGAGGGAAAGCCGTGCCTCGTTGGAAAGCTCTTTGGCAGCCGCTCGCGTGGCCCCACAGCTCGTGGGGCTGCGGGCTTTCCGGCGGCCGGCAGCCTCGGCGACACCGTCGCCCACATGGCGCCGCCGCGCCAGCCTGCGAAGCATTTTCCGGTAGGGCCGCGTCTCTGGCGACAGCTCCCACGCCCGAAGAGCCAGGAGGGAAAGCCGTGCCTCGATGGAAAGCTCTTTGGCAGCCGCTCGCGTGGCCCCACAGCCCGTGGGGCTGCGGGCTTTCCGGCGGCCGTCAGCCTCGGCGACACCGGCGCCCATGTGGCGACGACGCGCCAGCCTGCGAAGCATTTTCCGGTAGGGCCGCGGCTGTGGCGACAGCTCCCACGCCCGAAGAGCCAGGAGGGAAAGCCGTGCCTCGTTGGAAAGCTCTTTGGCAGCCGCTCGCGTGGCCCCACAGCCCGTGGGGCTGCGGGCTTTCCGGCGGCCATCAGCCTCGGCGACACCAGGGCACACGTGGTGCCGCCGTGCCAGCCTGCGAAGCATTTTCCGGTAGGACCGCGGCTCTGGCGACAGCTCCCACGCCCGAAGAGCCAGGAGGGAAAGCCGTGCCTCGTTGGAAAGCTCTTTGGCAGCCGCTCGCGTGGCCCCACAGCCCGTGGTGCTGCGGGCTTTCTGGCGGCCGTCAGCCTCGGTGCCACCGGCGCCCACGTGGCGCCGCCGCGCCAGCCTGCGAAGCATTTTCCGGTAGGGCCGCGTCTCTGGCGACAGCTCCCCCTCCCGAAGAGCCAGGAGGGAAAGCCGTGCCTCGTTGGAAAGCTCTTTGGCAGCCGCTCGCGTGGCCCCACAGCCCGTGGGGCTGCGGGCTTTCCGGCGGCCGTCAGCCTCGGCGCCACCGGCGCCCACGTGGCGCCGCCGCGCCAGCCTGCGAAGCATTTTCCGGTAGGGCCGCGGCTCTGGCGACAGCTCCCACGCCCGAAGAGCCAGGAGGGAAAGCCGTGCCTCGTTGGAAAGCTCTTTGGCAGCCGCTCGCGTGGCCCCACAGCCCGTGGGGCTGCGGGCTTTCCGGCGGCCGTCAGCCTCGGCGACACCTGCGAGCACGTGGCGCCGCCGCGCCAGCCTGCGAAGCATTTTCCGGTAGGGCCGCGTCTCTGGCGACAGCTCCCACGCCCGAAGAGCCAGGAGGGAAAGCCGTGCCTCGTTGGAAAGCTCTTTGGCAGCCGCTCGCGTGGCCCCACAGCCCGTGGGGCTGCGGGCTTTCCGGCGGCCGTCAGCCTCGGCGACACCTGCACCCACGTGGTGCCGCCGCGCCAGCCTGCGAAGCATTTTCCGGTAGGGCCGCGGCTCTGGCGACAGCTCCCACGCCCGAAGAGCCAGGAGGGAAAGCCGTGCCTCGTTGGAAAGCTCTTTGGCAGCCGCTCGCGTGGCCCCACAGCCCGTGGGGCTGCGGGATTTCCGGCAGTCGTCAGCCTCGGTGCCACCAGTGCCCACGTGGCGCCGCCGCGCCAGCCTGCGAAGCATTTTCCGGTAGGGCCGCGGCTCTGGCGACAGCTCCCATGCCCGAAGAGCCAGGAGGGAAAGCCGTGCCTCGTTGGAAAGCTCTTTGGCAGCCGCTCGCGTGGCCCCACAGCCCGTGGGGCTGCGGGCTTTCCGGCGGCCGTCAGACTCGGCGACACCTGCGACCACGTGGCGCCGCCGCGCCAGCCTGCGAAGCATTTTCCGGTAGGGCTGCGGCTCTGGCGACAGCTCCAACACCCGAAGAGCCAGGAGGGAAAGCCGTGCCTCGTTGGAAAGCTCTTTGGCAGCCGCTCGCGTGGCCCCACAGCCCGTGGGGCTGCGGGCTTTCCGGCGGCCGTCAGCCTCGGCGCCACCGGCGCCCACGTGGCGCCGCCGCGCCAGCCTGCGAAGCATTTTCCGGTAGGGCCGCGGCTCTGGCGACAGCTCCCACGCCCGAAGAGCCAGGAGGGAAAGCCGTGCCTCGTTGGAAAGCTCTTTGGCAGCCGCTCGCGTGGCCCCACAGCCCGTGGGGCTGCGGGCTTTCCGGCGGCCGTCAGCCTCGGCGACACCTGCGAGCACGTGGCGCCGCCGCGCCAGCCTGCGAAGCATTTTCCGGTAGGGCCGCGGCTCTGGCGACAGCTCCCACGCCCGAAGAGCCAGGAGGGAAAGCCGTGCCTCGTTGGAAAGCTCTTTGGCAGCCGCTCGCGTGGCCCCACAGCCCGTGGGGCTGCGGGCTTTCCGGCGGCCGTCAGCCTCGGCGACACCTGCACCCACGTGGTGCCGCCGCGCCAGCCTGCGAAGCATTTTCCGGTAGGGCCGCGGCTCTGGCGACAGCTCCCACGCCCGAAGAGCCAGGAGGGAAAGCCGTGCCTCGTTGGAAAGCTCTTTGGCAGCCGCTCGCGTGGCCCCACAGCCCGTGGGGCTGCGGGATTTCCGGCAGTCGTCAGCCTCGGTGCCACCAGTGCCCACGTGGCGCCGCCGCGCCAGCCTGCGAAGCATTTTCCGGTAGGGCCGCGGCTCTGGCGACAGCTCCCATGCCCGAAGAGCCAGGAGGGAAAGCCGTGCCTCGTTGGAAAGCTCTTTGGCAGCCGCTCGCGTGGCCCCACAGCCCGTGGGGCTGCGGGCTTTCCGGCGGCCGTCAGACTCGGCGACACCTGCGACCACGTGGCGCCGCCGCGCCAGCCTGCGAAGCATTTTCCGGTAGGGCCGCGTCTCTGGCGACAGCTCCCACGCCCGAAGAGCCAGGAGGGAAAGCCGTGCCTCATTGGAAACCTCTTTGGCAGCCGCTCGCGTGGCCCCACAGCCCGTGGGGCTGCGGGCTTTCCGGCGGCCGGCAGCCTCGGCGACACCGTCGCCCACGTGGCGCCGCCGCGCCAGCCTGCGAAGCATTTTCCGGTAGGGCCGCGGCTCTGGCGACAGCTCCCACGCCCGAAGAGCCAGGAGGGAAAGCCGTGCCTCGATGGAAAGCTCTTTGGCAGCCGCTCGCGTGGCCCCACAGCCCGTGGGGCTGCGGGCTTTCCGGCGGCCGTCAGCCTCGGCGCCACCGGCGCCCATGTGGCGCCGCCGCGCCAGCCTGCGAAGCATTTTCCGCTAGGGCCGCGGCTGTGGCGACAGCTCCCACGCCCGAAGAGCCAGGAGGGAAAGCCGTGCCTCGTTGGAAAGCTCTTTGGCAGCCGCTCGCGTGGCCCCACAGCCCGTGGGGCTGCGGGCTTTCCGGCGGCCATCAGCCTCGGCGACACAAGGGCACACGTGGTGCCGCCGTGCCAGCCTGCGAAGCATTTTCCGGTAGGACCGCGGCTCTGGCGACAGCTCCCACGCCCGAAGAGCCAGGAGGGAAAGCCGTGCCTCGTTGGAAAGCTCTTTGGCAGCCGCTCGCGTGGCCCCACAGCCCGTGGGGCTGTGGGCTTTCCGGCGGCCGTCAGCCTCGGCGCCACCGGCGCCCACGTGGCGCCGCCGCGCCAGCCTGCGAAGCATTTTCCGGTAGGGCCGCGTCTCTGGCGACAGCTCCCCCTCCCGAAGAGCCAGGAGGGAAAGCCGTGCCTCGTTGGAAAGCTCTTTGGCAGCCGCTCGCGTGGCCCCACAGCCCGTGGGGCTGCGGGCTTTCCGGCGGCCGTCAGCCTCGTCGACACCGGCGCCCACGTGGCTCCGCCGCGCCAGCCTGCGAAGCATTTTCCGGTAGGGCCGCGGCTGTGGCGACAGCTCCCACGCCCGAAGAGCCAGGAGGGAAAGCCGTGCCTCGTTGGAAATCTCTTTGGCAGCCGCTCGCGTGGCCCCACAGCCCGTGGGGCTGCGGGCCTTCCAGCAGTCGTCAGCCTCGGTGCCACCAGTGCCCACGTGGCGCCGCCGCGCCAGCCTGCGAAGCATTTTCCGGTAGGGCCGCGGCTCTGGCGACAGCTCCCACGCCCGAAGAGCCAGGAGGGAAAGCCGTGCCTCGTTGGAAAGCTCTTTGGCAGCCGCTCGCGTGGCCCCACAGCCCGTGGGGCTGCGGGCTTTCCGGTGGCCGTCAGCCTCGGCGCCACCGGCGCCCACGTGGCACCGCCGCGCCAGACTGCGAAGCATTTTCCGGTAGGGCCGCGTCTCTGGCGACAGCTCCCACGCCCGAAGAGCCAGGAGGGAAAGCCGTGCCTCATTGGAAACCTCTTTGGCAGCCGCTCGCGTGGCCCCACAGCCCGTGGGGCTGCGGGCTTTCCGGCGGCCGGCAGCCTCGGCGACACCGTCGCCCACGTGGCGCCGCCGCGCCAGCCTGCGAAGCATTTTCCGGTAGGGCCGCGGCTCTGGCGACAGCTCCCACGCCCGAAGAGCCAGGAGGGAAAGCCGTGCCTCGATGGAAAGCTCTTTGGCAGCCGCTCGCGTGGCCCCACAGCCCGTGGGGCTGCGGGCTTTCCGGCGGCCGTCAGCCTCGGCGCCACCGGCGCCCATGTGGCGCCGCCGCGCCAGCCTGCGAAGCATTTTCCGCTAGGGCCGCGGCTGTGGCGACAGCTCCCACGCCCGAAGAGCCAGGAGGGAAAGCCGTGCCTCGTTGGAAAGCTCTTTGGCAGCCGCTCGCGTGGCCCCACAGCCCGTGGGGCTGCGGGCTTTCCGGCGGCCATCAGCCTCGGCGACACAAGGGCACACGTGGTGCCGCCGTGCCAGCCTGCGAAGCATTTTCCGGTAGGACCGCGGCTCTGGCGACAGCTCCCACGCCCGAAGAGCCAGGAGGGAAAGCCGTGCCTCGTTGGAAAGCTCTTTGGCAGCCGCTCGCGTGGCCCCACAGCCCGTGGGGCTGTGGGCTTTCTGGCGGCCGTCAGCCTCGGCGCCACCGGCGCCCACGTGGCGCCGCCGCGCCAGCCTGCGAAGCATTTTCCGGTAGGGCCGCGTCTCTGGCGACAGCTCCCCCTCCCGAAGAGCCAGGAGGGAAAGCCGTGCCTCGTTGGAAAGCTCTTTGGCAGCCGCTCGCGTGGCCCCACAGCCCGTGGGGCTGCGGGCTTTCCGGCGGCCGTCAGCCTCGTCGACACCGGCGCCCACGTGGCTCCGCCGCGCCAGCCTGCGAAGCATTTTCCGGTAGGGCCGCGGCTGTGGCGACAGCTCCCACGCCCGAAGAGCCAGGAGGGAAAGCCGTGCCTCGTTGGAAATCTCTTTGGCAGCCGCTCGCGTGGCCCCACAGCCCGTGGGGCTGCGGGCCTTCCAGCAGTCGTCAGCCTCGGTGCCACCAGTGCCCACGTGGCGCCGCCGCGCCAGCCTGCGAAGCATTTTCCGGTAGGGCCGCGGCTCTGGCGACAGCTCCCACGCCCGAAGAGCCAGGAGGGAAAGCCGTGCCTCGTTGGAAAGCTCTTTGGCAGCCGCTCGCGTGGCCCCACAGCCCGTGGGGCTGCGGGCTTTCCGGTGGCCGTCAGCCTCGGCGCCACCGGCGCCCACGTGGCACCGCCGCGCCAGACTGCGAAGCATTTTCCGGTAGGGCCGCGGCTCTGGCGACAGCTCCCACGCCCGAAGAGCCAGGAGGGAAAGCCGTGCCTCGTTGGAAAGCTCTTTGGCAGCCGCTCGCGTGGCCCCACAGCCCGTGGGGCTGCGGGCTTTCCGGCGGCCGTCAGCCTCGTCGACACCGGCGCCCACGTGGCGCCACCGCGCCAGCCTGCGAAGCATTTTCCGGTAGGGCCGCGGCTGTGGCGACAGCTCCCACGCCCGAAGAGCCAGGAGGGAAAGCCGTGCCTCGTTGGAAAGCTCTTTGGCAGCCGCTCGCGTGGCCCCACAGCCCGTGGGGCTGCGGGCTTTCCGGCGGCCATCAGCCTCGGCGACACAAGGGCACACGTGGTGCCGCCGTGCCAGCCTGCGAAGCATTTTCCGGTAGGACCGCGGCTCTGGCGACAGCTCCCACGCCCGAAGAGCCAGGAGGGAAAGCCGTGCCTCGTTGGAAAGCTCTTTGGCAGCCGCTCGCGTGGCCCCACAGCCCGTGGGGCTGTGGGCTTTCCGGCGGCCGTCAGCCTCGGCGCCACCGGCGCCCACGTGGCGCCGCCGCGCCAGCCTGCGAAGCATTTTCCGGTAGGGCCGCGTCTCTGGCGACAGCTCCCCCTCCCGAAGAGCCAGGAGGGAAAGCCGTGCCTCGTTGGAAAGCTCTTTGGCAGCCGCTCGCGTGGCCCCACAGCCCGTGGGGCTGCGGGCTTTCCGGCGGCCGTCAGCCTCGTCGACACCGGCGCCCACGTGGCTCCGCCGCGCCAGCCTGCGAAGCATTTTCCGGTAGGGCCGCGGCTGTGGCGACAGCTCCCACGCCCGAAGAGCCAGGAGGGAAAGCCGTGCCTCGTTGGAAATCTCTTTGGCAGCCGCTCGCGTGGCCCCACAGCCCGTGGGGCTGCGGGCCTTCCAGCAGTCGTCAGCCTCGGTGCCACCAGTGCCCACGTGGCGCCGCCGCGCCAGCCTGCGAAGCATTTTCCGGTAGGGCCGCGGCTCTGGCGACAGCTCCCACGCCCGAAGAGCCAGGAGGGAAAGCCGTGCCTCGTTGGAAAGCTCTTTGGCAGCCGCTCGCGTGGCCCCACAGCCCGTGGGGCTGCGGGCTTTCCGGTGGCCGTCAGCCTCGGCGCCACCGGCGCCCACGTGGCACCGCCGCGCCAGACTGCGAAGCATTTTCCGGTAGGGCCGCGTCTCTGGCGACAGCTCCCACGCCCGAAGAGCCAGGAGGGAAAGCCGTGCCTCATTGGAAACCTCTTTGGCAGCCGCTCGCGTGGCCCCACAGCCCGTGGGGCTGCGGGCTTTCCGGCGGCCGGCAGCCTCGGCGACACCGTCGCCCACGTGGCGCCGCCGCGCCAGCCTGCGAAGCATTTTCCGGTAGGGCCGCGGCTCTGGCGACAGCTCCCACGCCCGAAGAGCCAGGAGGGAAAGCCGTGCCTCGATGGAAAGCTCTTTGGCAGCCGCTCGCGTGGCCCCACAGCCCGTGGGGCTGCGGGCTTTCCGGCGGCCGTCAGCCTCGGCGCCACCGGCGCCCATGTGGCGCCGCCGCGCCAGCCTGCGAAGCATTTTCCGCTAGGGCCGCGGCTGTGGCGACAGCTCCCACGCCCGAAGAGCCAGGAGGGAAAGCCGTGCCTCGTTGGAAAGCTCTTTGGCAGCCGCTCGCGTGGCCCCACAGCCCGTGGGGCTGCGGGCTTTCCGGCGGCCATCAGCCTCGGCGACACAAGGGCACACGTGGTGCCGCCGTGCCAGCCTGCGAAGCATTTTCCGGTAGGACCGCGGCTCTGGCGACAGCTCCCACGCCCGAAGAGCCAGGAGGGAAAGCCGTGCCTCGTTGGAAAGCTCTTTGGCAGCCGCTCGCGTGGCCCCACAGCCCGTGGGGCTGTGGGCTTTCTGGCGGCCGTCAGCCTCGGCGCCACCGGCGCCCACGTGGCGCCGCCGCGCCAGCCTGCGAAGCATTTTCCGGTAGGGCCGCGTCTCTGGCGACAGCTCCCCCTCCCGAAGAGCCAGGAGGGAAAGCCGTGCCTCGTTGGAAAGCTCTTTGGCAGCCGCTCGCGTGGCCCCACAGCCCGTGGGGCTGCGGGCTTTCCGGCGGCCGTCAGCCTCGTCGACACCGGCGCCCACGTGGCTCCGCCGCGCCAGCCTGCGAAGCATTTTCCGGTAGGGCCGCGGCTGTGGCGACAGCTCCCACGCCCGAAGAGCCAGGAGGGAAAGCCGTGCCTCGTTGGAAATCTCTTTGGCAGCCGCTCGCGTGGCCCCACAGCCCGTGGGGCTGCGGGCCTTCCAGCAGTCGTCAGCCTCGGTGCCACCAGTGCCCACGTGGCGCCGCCGCGCCAGCCTGCGAAGCATTTTCCGGTAGGGCCGCGGCTCTGGCGACAGCTCCCACGCCCGAAGAGCCAGGAGGGAAAGCCGTGCCTCGTTGGAAAGCTCTTTGGCAGCCGCTCGCGTGGCCCCACAGCCCGTGGGGCTGCGGGCTTTCCGGTGGCCGTCAGCCTCGGCGCCACCGGCGCCCACGTGGCACCGCCGCGCCAGACTGCGAAGCATTTTCCGGTAGGGCCGCGGCTCTGGCGACAGCTCCCACGCCCGAAGAGCCAGGAGGGAAAGCCGTGCCTCGTTGGAAAGCTCTTTGGCAGCCGCTCGCGTGGCCCCACAGCCCGTGGGGCTGCGGGCTTTCCGGCGGCCGTCAGCCTCGTCGACACCGGCGCCCACGTGGCGCCACCGCGCCAGCCTGCGAAGCATTTTCCGGTAGGGCCGCGGCTGTGGCGACAGCTCCCACGCCCGAAGAGCCAGGAGGGAAAGCCGTGCCTCGTTGGAAAGCTCTTTGGCAGCCGCTCGCGTGGCCCCACAGCCCGTGGGGCTGCGGGCTTTCCGGCGGCCGTCAGCCTTGGCGCCACCGGCGCCCACGTGGCGCCGCCGCGCCAGCCTGCGAAGCATTTTCCGGTAGGGCCGCGGCTCTGGCGACAGCTCCCACGCCCGAAGAGCCAGGAGGGAAAGCCGTGCCTCGTTGGAAAGCTCTTTGGCAGCCGCTCGCGTGGCCCCACAGCCCGTGGGGCTGCGGGCTTTCCGGCGGCCATCAGCCTCGGCGACACAAGGGCACACGTGGTGCCGCCGTGCCAGCCTGCGAAGCATTTTCCGGTAGGACCGCGGCTCTGGCGACAGCTCCCACGCCCGAAGAGCCAGGAGGGAAAGCCGTGCCTCGTTGGAAAGCTCTTTGGCAGCCGCTCGCGTGGCCCCACAGCCCGTGGGGCTGTGGGCTTTCCGGCGGCCGTCAGCCTCGGCGCCACCGGCGCCCACGTGGCGCCGCCGCGCCAGCCTGCGAAGCATTTTCCGGTAGGGCCGCGTCTCTGGCGACAGCTCCCCCTCCCGAAGAGCCAGGAGGGAAAGCCGTGCCTCGTTGGAAAGCTCTTTGGCAGCCGCTCGCGTGGCCCCACAGCCCGTGGGGCTGCGGGCTTTCCGGCGGCCGTCAGCCTCGTCGACACCGGCGCCCACGTGGCTCCGCCGCGCCAGCCTGCGAAGCATTTTCCGGTAGGGCCGCGTCTCTGGCGACAGCTCCCACGCCCGAAGAGCCAGGAGGGAAAGCCGTGCCTCGTTGGAAATCTCTTTGGCAGCCGCTCGCGTGGCCCCACAGCCCGTGGGGCTGCGGGCCTTCCAGCAGTCGTCAGCCTCGGTGCCATCAGTGCCCACGTGGCGCCGCCGCGCCAGCCTGCGAAGCATTTTCCGGTAGGGCCGCGGCTCTGGCGACAGCTCCCACGCCCGAAGAGCCAGGAGGGAAAGCCGTGCCTCGTTGGAAAGCTCTTTGGCAGCCGCTCGCGTGGCCCCACAGCCCGTGGGGCTGCGGGCTTTCCGGCGGCCGTCAGCCTCGGCGCCACCGGCGCCCACGTGGCACCGCCGCGCCAGACTGCGAAGCATTTTCCGGTAGGGCCGCGGCTCTGGCGACAGCTCCCACGCCCGAAGAGCCAGGAGGGAAAGCCGTGCCTCGTTGGAAAGCTCTTTGGCAGCCGCTCGCGTGGCCCCACAGCCCGTGGGGCTGCGGGCTTTCCGGCGGCCGTCAGCCTCGTCGACACCGGCGCCCACGTGGCGCCACCGCGCCAGCCTGCGAAGCATTTTCCGGTAGGGCCGCGGCTGTGGCGACAGCTCCCACGCCCGAAGAGCCAGGAGGGAAAGCCGTGCCTCGTTGGAAAGCTCTTTGGCAGCCGCTCGCGTGGCCCCACAGCCCGTGGGGCTGCGGGCCTTCCGGCAGTCGTCAGCCTCGGTGCCACCAGTGCCCACGTGGCGCCGCCGCGCCAGCCTGCGAAGCATTTTCCGGTAGGGCCGCGGCTCTGGCGACAGCTCCCACGCCCGAAGAGCCAGGTGGGAAAGCCGTGCCTCGTTGGAAAGCTCTTTGGCAGCCGCTCGCGTGGCCCCACAGCCCGTGGGGCTGCGGGCTTTCCGGCGGCCGTCAGCCTCGGCGACACCTGCGAGCACGTGGCGCCGCCGCGCCAGCCTGCGAAGCATTTTCCGGTAGGGCCGCGTCTCTGGCGACAGCTCCAACACCCGAAGAGCCAGGAGGGAAAGCCGTGCCTCGTTGGAAAGCTCTTTGGCAGCCGCTCGCGTGGCCCCACAGCCCGTGGGGCTGCGGGCTTTCCGGCGGCCGTCAGCCTCGGCGCCACCGGCGCCCACCTGGCGCCGCCGCGCCAGCCTGCGAAGCATTTTCCGGTAGGGACGCGGCTCTGGCGACAGCTCCCACGCCCGAAGAGCCAGGAGGGAAAGCCGTGCCTCGTTGGAAAGCTCTTTGGCAGCCGCTCGCGTGGCCCCACAGCCCGTGGGGCTGCGGGCTTTCCGGCGGCCGTCAGCCTCGGCGATACCTGCGACCACGTGGCGCCGCCGCGCCAGCCTGCGAAGCATTTTCCGGTAGGGCCGCGGCTCTGGCGACAGCTCCCACGCCCGAAGAGCCAGGAGGGAAAGCCGTGCCTCGTTGGAAAGCTCTTTGGCAGCCGCTCGCGTGGCCCCACAGCCCGTGGGGCTGCGGACTTTCCGGCGGCCGTCAGCCTCGGCGCCACCGGCGCCCACGTGGCGCCGCCGCGCCAGCCTGCGAAGCATTTTCCGGTAGGGCCGCGGCTCTGGCGACAGCTCCCACGCCCGAAGAGCCAGGAGGGAAAGCCGTGCCTCGTTGGAAAGCTCTTTGGCAGCCGCTCGCGTGGCCCCACAGCCCGTGGGGCTGCGGGCTTTCCGGCGGCCGTCAGCCTCGGCGACACCTGCGAGCACGTGGCGCCGCCGCGCCAGCCTGCGAAGCATTTTCCGGTAGGGCCGCGGCTCTGGCGACAGCTCCCACGCCCGAAGAGCCAGGAGGGAAAGCCATGCCTCGTTGGAAAGCTCTTTGGCAGCCGCTCGCGTGGCCCCACAGCCCGTGGGGCTGCGGGCTTTCCGGCGGCCGTCAGCCTCGGCGACACCTGCGACCACGTGGCGCCGCCGCGCCAGCCTGCGAAGCATTTTCCGGTAGGGCCGCGGCTGTGGCGACAGCTCCCACGCCCGAAGAGCCAGGAGGGAAAGCCGTGCCTCGTTGGAAAGCTCTTTGGCAGCCGCTCGCGTGGCCCCACAGCCCGTGGGGCTGCGGGACTTCCGGCAGTCGTCAGCCTCGGTGCCACCAGTGCCCACGTGGCGCCGCCGCGCCAGCCTGCGAAGCATTTTCCGGTAGGGCCGCGGCTCTGGCGACAGCTCCCACGCCCGAAGAGCCAGGAGGGAAAGCCGTGCCTCGTTGGAAAGCTCTTTGGCAGCCGCTCGCGTGGCCCCACAGCCCGTGGGGCTGCGGGCTTTCCGGCGGCCGTCAGACTCGGCGACACCTGCGACCACGTGGCGCCGCCGCGCCAGCCTGCGAAGCATTTTCCGGTAGGGCCGCGTCTCTGGCGACAGCTCCCACGCCCGAAGAGCCAGGAGGGAAAGCCGTGCCTCATTGGAAAGCTCTTTGGCAGCCGCTCGCGTGGCCCCACAGCCCGTGGGGCTGCGGGCTTTCCGGCGGCCGGCAGCCTCGGCGACACCGTCGCCCACGTGGCGCCGCCGCGCCAGCCTGCGAAGCATTTTCCGGTAGGGCCGCGGCTCTGGCGACAGCTCCCACGCCCGAAGAGCCAGGAGGGAAAGCCGTGCCTCGATGGAAAGCTCTTTGGCAGCCGCTCGCGTGGCCCCACAGCCCGTGGGGCTGCGGGCCTTCCGGCGGCCGTCAGCCTCGGCGCCACCGGCGCCCATGTGGCGCCGCCGCGCCAGCCTGCGAAGCATTTTCCGCTAGGGCCGCGGCTGTGGCGACAGCTCCCACGCCCGAAGAGCCAGGAGGGAAAGCCGTGCCTCGTTGGAAAGCTCTTTGGCAGCCGCTCGCGTGGCCCCACAGCCCGTGGGGCTGCGGGCTTTCCGGCGGCCATCAGCCTCGGCGACACCAGGGCACACGTGGTGCCGCCGTGCCAGCCTGCGAAGCATTTTCCGGTAGGACCGCGGCTCTGGCGACAGCTCCCACGCCCGAAGAGCCAGGAGGGAAAGCCGTGCCTCGTTGGAAAGCTCTTTGGCAGCCGCTCGCGTGGCCCCACAGCCCGTGGGGCTGCGGGCCTTCCAGCAGTCGTCAGGCTCGGTGCCACCAGTGCCCACGTGGCGCCGCCGCGCCAGCCTGCGAAGCATTTTCCGGTAGGGCCGCGGCTCTGGCGACAGCTCCCACGCCCGAAGAGCCAGGAGGGAAAGCCGTGCCTCGTTGGAAAGCTCTTTGGCAGCCGCTCGCGTGGCCCCACAGCCCGTGGGGCTGCGGACTTTCCGGCGGCCGTCAGCCTCGGCGCCACCGGCGCCCACGTGGCGCCGCCGCGCCAGCCTGCGAAGCATTTTCCGGTAGGGCCGCGGCTGTGGCGACAGTTCCCACGCCCGAAGAGCCAGGAGGGAAAGCCGTGCCTCGTTGGAAAGCTCTTTGGCAGCCGCTCGCGTGGCCCCACAGCCCGTGGGGCTGCGGGCTTTCCGGCGGCCGTCAGCCTCGGCGACACCTGCACCCACGTGGCGCCGCCGCGCCAGCCTGCGAAGCATTTTCCAGTAGGGCCGCGGCTGTGGCGACAGCTCCCACGCCCGAAGAGCCAGGAGGGAAAGCCGTGCCTCGTTGGAAAGCTCTTTGGCAGCCGCTCGCGTGGCCCCACAGCCCGTGGGGCTGCGGGCCTTCCGGCAGTCGTCAGCCTCGGTGCCACCAGTGCCCACGTGGCGCCGCCGCGCCAGCCTGCGAAGCATTTTCCGGTAGGGCCGCGGCTCTGGCGACAGCTCCCACGCCCGAAGAGCCAGGAGGGAAAGCCGTGCCTCGTTGGAAAGCTCTTTGGCAGCCGCTCGCGTGGCCCCACAGCCCGTGGGGCTGCGGGCTTTCCGGCGGCCGTCAGCCTCGGCGCCACCGGCGCCCACGTGGCGCCGCCGCGCCAGCCTGCGAAGCATTTTCCGCTAGGGCCGCGGCTGTGGCGACAGCTCCCACGCCCGAAGAGCCAGGAGGGAAAGCCGTGCCTCGTTGGAAAGCTCTTTGGCAGCCGCTCGCGTGGCCCCACAGCCCGTGGGGCTGCGGGCTTTCCGGCGGCCATCAGCCTCGGCGACACCAGGGCACACGTGGTGCCGCCGTGCCAGCCTGCGAAGCATTTTCCGGTAGGACCGCGGCTCTGGCGACAGCTCCCACGCCCGAAGAGCCAGGAGGGAAAGCCGTGCCTCGTTGGAAAGCTCTTTGGCAGCCGCTCGCGTGGCCCCACAGCCCGTGGGGCTGCGGGCCTTCCAGCAGTCGTCAGGCTCGGTGCCACCAGTGCCCACGTGGCGCCGCCGCGCCAGCCTGCGAAGCATTTTCCGGTAGGGCCGCGGCTCTGGCGACAGCTCCCACGCCCGAAGAGCCAGGAGGGAAAGCCGTGCCTCGTTGGAAAGCTCTTTGGCAGCCGCTCGCGTGGCCCCACAGCCCGTGGGGCTGCGGACTTTCCGGCGGCCGTCAGCCTCGGCGCCACCGGCGCCCACGTGGCGCCGCCGCGCCAGCCTGCGAAGCATTTTCCGGTAGGGCCGCGGCTGTGGCGACAGTTCCCACGCCCGAAGAGCCAGGAGGGAAAGCCGTGCCTCGTTGGAAAGCTCTTTGGCAGCCGCTCGCGTGGCCCCACAGCCCGTGGGGCTGCGGGCTTTCCGGCGGCCGTCAGCCTCGGCGACACCTGCACCCACGTGGCGCCGCCGCGCCAGCCTGCGAAGCATTTTCCAGTAGGGCCGCGGCTGTGGCGACAGCTCCCACGCCCGAAGAGCCAGGAGGGAAAGCCGTGCCTCGTTGGAAAGCTCTTTGGCAGCCGCTCGCGTGGCCCCACAGCCCGTGGGGCTGCGGGCCTTCCGGCAGTCGTCAGCCTCGGTGCCACCAGTGCCCACGTGGCGCCGCCGCGCCAGCCTGCGAAGCATTTTCCGGTAGGGCCGCGGCTCTGGCGACAGCTCCCACGCCCGAAGAGCCAGGAGGGAAAGCCGTGCCTCGTTGGAAAGCTCTTTGGCAGCCGCTCGCGTGGCCCCACAGCCCGTGGGGCTGCGGGCTTTCCGGCGGCCGTCAGCCTCGGCGCCACCGGCGCCCACGTGGCGCCGCTGCGCCAGCCTGCGAAGCATTTTCCGGTAGGGCCGCATCTCTGGCGACAGCTCCCACGCCCGAAGAGCCAGGAGGGAAAGCCGTGCCTCGTTGGAAAGCTCTTTGGCAGCCGCTCGCGTGGCCCCACAGCCCGTGGGGCTGCGGGCGTTCCGGCGGCCGTCAGCCTCGGCGACACCGGCGCCCACGTGGCGCCGCCGCGCCAGCCTGCGAAGCATTTTCCGGTAGGGCCGCGTCTCTGGCGACAGCTCCCACGCCCGAAGAGCCAGGAGGGAAAGCCGTGCCTCGTTGGAAAACTCTTTGGCAGCCGCTCGCGTGGCCCCACAGCCCGTGGGGCTGCGGGCTTTCCGGCGGCCGTCAGCCTCGGCGACACCAGTGCCCACGTGGTGCCGCACCGCCAGCCTGCGAAGCATTTTCCGGTAGGGCCGCGTCTCTGGCGACAGCTCCCACGCCCGAAGAGCCAGGAGGGAAAGCCGTGCCTCGTTGGAAAGCTCTTTGGCAGCCACTCGCGTGGCCCCACAGCCCGTGGGGCTGCGGGCTTTCCGGCGGCCGTCAGCCTCGGCGACACCGGCGCCCACGTGGCGCCGCCGCGCCAGCCTGCGAAGCATTTTCCGGTAGGGCCGCGGCTCTGGCGACAGCTCCCACGCCCGAAGAGCCAGGAGGGAAAGCCGTGCCTCGATGGAAAGCTCTTTGGCAGCCGCTCGCGTGGCCCACAGCCCGTGGGGCTGCGGGCTTTCCGGCGGCCATCAGCCTCGGCGCCACCGGCGCCCATGTGGCGCCGCCGCGCCAGCCTGCGAAGCATTTTCCGGTAGGGCCGCGGCTGTGGCGACAGCTCCCACGCCCGAAGAGCCAGGAGGGAAAGCCGTGCCTCGTTGGAAAGCTCTTTGGCAGCCGCTCGCATGGCCCCATAGCCCGTGGGGCTGCGGGCTTTCCGGCGGCCATCAGCCTCGGCGACACCAGGGCACACGTGGCGCCGCCGCGCCAGCCTGCGAAGCATTTTCCGGTAGGGCCGCGTCTCTGGCGACAGCTCCCACACCCGAAGAGCCAGGAGGGAAAGCCGTGCCTCGTTGGAAAGCTCTTTGGCAGCCGCTCGCGTGGCCCCACAGCCCGTGGGGCTGCGGGCTTTCCGGCGGCCGTCAGCCTCGGCGCCACCGGCGCCCACGTGGCGCCGCCGCGCCAGCCTGCGAAGCATTTTCCGGTAGGGCCGCGTCTCTGGCGACAGCTCCCACGCCCGAAGAGCCAGGAGGGAAAGCCGTGCCTCGTTGGAAAGCTCTTTGGCAGCCGCTCGCGTGGCCCCACAGCCTGTGGGGCTGCGGGCTTTCCGGCGGCCATCAGCCTCGGCGACACCAGGGCACACGTGACGCCGCCGCCCCAGCCTGCGAAGCATTTTCCTGTAGGGCCGCGTCTCTGGCGACAGCTCCCACGCCCGAAGAGCCAGGAGGGAAAGCCGTGCCTCGTTGGAAAGCTCTTTGGCAGCCGCTCGCGTGGCCCCACAGCCCGTGGGGCTGCGGGCTTTCCGGCGGCCGTCAGCCTCGGCGACACCGGCGCCCACGTGGCGCCGCCGCGCCAGCCTGCGAAGCATTTTCCGGTAGGGCCGCGGCTCTGGCGACAGCTCCCACGCCCGAAGAGCCAGGAGGGAAAGCCGTGCCTCGTTGGAAAGCTCTTTGGCAGCCGCTCGCGTGGCCCCAGAGCCCATGGGGCTGCGGGCCTTCCGGCAGCCGTCAGCCTCGGCGCCACCGGCGCCCACGTGGCGCCGCCGCGCCAGCCTGCGAAGCATTTCCCGGTAGGGCCGCGTCTCTGGCGACAGCTCCCACGCCCGAAGAGCCAGGAGGGAAAGCGGTGCCTCGTTGGAAAGCTCTTTGGCAGCCGCTCGCGTGGCCCCACAGCCCGTGGGGCTGCGGGCTTTCCGGCGGCCATCAGCCTCGGCGACACCAGTGCCCACGTGGCGCCGCCGCGCCAGCCTGCGAAGCATTTTCCGGTAGGGCCGCGGCTCTGGCGACAGCTCCCACGCCCGAAGAGCCAAGAGGGAAAGCCGTGCCTCGTTGGAAAGCTCTTTCGCAGCCGCTCACGTGGCCCCACAGCCCGTGGGGCTGCGGGCTTTCCGGCGGCCGTCAGCCTCGGCGACACCCGGCGCCCACGTGGCGCCACCGCGCCAGCCTGCGAAGCATTTTCCGGTAGGGCCGCGTCTCTGGCGACAGCTCCCACGCCCGAAGAGCCAGGAGGGAAAGCCGTGCCTCGTTGGAAAGCTCTTTGGCAGCCGCTCGCGTGGCCCACAGCCTGTGGGGCTGCGGGCTTTCCGGCGGCCATCAGCCTCGGCGACACCAGGGCACACGTGACGCCGCCGCCCCAGCCTGCGAAGCATTTTCCTGTAGGGCCGCGGCTCTGGCGACAGCTCCCACGCCCGAAGAGCCAGGAGGGAAAGCCGTGCCTCGTTGGAAAGCTCTTTGGCAGCCGCTCGCGTGGTCCTACAGCCCGTGGGGCTGCGGGCTTTCCGGCGGCCGTCAGCCTCGGCGACACCGGCGCCCACGTGGCGCCACCCGCGCCAGCCTGCGAAGCATTTTCCGGTAGGGCCGCGTCTCTGGCGACAGCTCCCACGCCCGAAGAGCCAGGAGGGAAAGCCGTGCCTCGTTGGAAAGCTCTTTGGCAGCCGCTCGCGTGGCCCCACAGCCCGTGGGGCTGCGGGCTTTCCGGCGGCCGTCAGCCTCGGCGACACCAGTGCCTACGTGGCGCCGCCGCGCCAGCCTGCGAAGCATTTTCCGGTAGGGCCGCGTCTGTGGCGACAGCTCCCACGCCCGAAGAGCCAGGAGGGAAAGCCGTGCCTCGTTGGAAAGCTCTTTGGCAGCCGCTCGCGTGGCCCCACAGCCCGTGGGGCTGCCTGCTTTTCGGCGGCCGTCAGCCTCGGCGACAACAGTGCCAACGTGGCGCTGCCGCGCCAGCCTGCGAAGCATTTTCCGGTAGGGGGCCGCGTCTCTGGCGACAGCTCCCACGCCCGAAGAGCCAGGAGGGAAAGCCGTGCCTCGTTGGAAAGCTCTTTGGCAGCCGCTCGCGTGGCCCCACAGCCCGTGGGGCTGCGGGCTTTCCGGCGGCCGTCAGCCTCGGCGACAACCTGCGAGCACGTGGCGCCGCCGCGCCAGCCTGCGAAGCATTTTCCGGTAGGGCCGCGTCTCTGGCGACAGCTCCCACGCCCGAAGAGCCAGGAGGGAAAGCCGTGCCTCGTTGAAATCTCTTTGGCAGCTGCTCGAGTGGCCCCACAGCCCGTGGGGCTGCGGGCTTTCCGGCGGCCATCAGCCTCGGCGACACCTGCGAGCACGTGGCGCCGCCCGCGCCAGCCTGCGAAGCATTTTCCTGCGAAGCATTTTCCGGTAGGGCCGCGGCTGTGGCGACAGCTCCCACGCCCGAAGAGCCAGGAGGGAAAGCCGTGCCTCGTTGGAAAGCTCTTTGGCAGCCGCTCGCGTGGCCCCACAGCCCGTGGGGCTGCGGGCTTTCCGGCGGCCGTCAGCCTCGTCGACACCGGCGCCCACGTGGCGCCGCCGCGCCAGCCTGCGAAGCATTTTCCGGTAGGGCCGCGGCTGTGGCGACAGCTCCCACGCCCGAAGAGCGAGGACGGAAAGCCGTGCCTCGTTGGAAAGCTCTTTGGCAGCCGCTCGCGTGGCCCCAGAGCCCGTGGGGCTGCGGGCTTTCCGGCGGCCGTCAGCCTCGGCGCCACCGGCGCCCACGTGGCGCCGCCGCGCCAGCCTGCGAAGCATTTTCCGGTAGGGCCGCGTCTCTGGCGACAGCTCCCACGCCCGAAGAGCCAGGAGGGAAAGCCGTGCCTCGTTGGAAAGCTCTTTGGCAGCCGCTCGCGTGGCCCCACAGCCCGTGGGGCTGCGGGCTTTCCGGCGGCCGTCAGCCTCGTCGACACCGGCGCCCACGTGTCTCCGCCGCGCCAGCCTGCGAAGCATTTTTCCGGTAGGGCCGCGGCTGTGGCGACAGCTCCCACGCCCGAAGAGCCAGGAGGGAAAGCCGTGCCTCGTTGGAAAGCTCTTTGGCAGTCGCTCGCGTGGCCCCACAGCCCGTGGGGCTGCGGGCCTTCCGGCAGTCGTCAGCCTCGGTGCCACCAGTGCCCACGTGGCGCCGCCGCGCCAGCCTGCGAAGCATTTTCCGGTAGGGCCGCTGCTCTGGCGACAGCTCCCACGCCCGAAGAGCCAGGAGGGAAAGCCGTGCCTCGTTGGAAAGCTCTTTGGCAGCCGCTCGCGTGGCCCCACAGCCCGTGGGGCTGCGGGCTTTCCGGCGGCCGTCAGCCTCGGCGACACCAGTGCCCACGTGGCGCCGCACCGCCAGCCTGCGAAGCATTTTCCGGTAGGGCCGCGGCTCTGGCGACAGCTCCCACGCCCGAAGAGCCAGGAGGGAAAGCCGTGCCTCGATGGAAAGCTCTTTGGCAGCCGCTCGCGTGGCCCCACAGCCCGTGGGGCTGCGGGCTTTCCGGCGGCCATCAGCCTCGGCGACACCAGGGCACACGTGGTGCCGCCGTGCCAGACTGCGAAGCATTTTCCGGTAGGACCGCGGCTCTGGCGACAGCTCCCACGCCCGAAGAGCCAGGAGGGAAAGCCGTGCCTCGTTGGAAAGCTCTTTGGCAGCCGCTCGCGTGGCCCCACAGCCCGTGGGGCTGCGGGCTTTCTGGCGGCCGTCAGCCTCGGCGCCACCGGCGCCCACGTGGCGCCGCCGCGCCAGCCTGCGAAGCATTTTCCGGTAGGGCCGCGTCTCTGGCGACAGCTCCCCCTCCCGAAGAGCCAGGAGGGAAAGCCGTGCCTCGTTGGAAAGCTCTTTGGCAGCCGCTCGCGTGGCCCCACAGCCCGTGGGGCTGCGGGCCTTCCGGCAGTCGTCAGCCTCGGTGCCACCAGTGCCCACGTGGCGCCGCCGCGCCAGCCTGCGAAGCATTTTCCGGTAGGGCCGCGGCTCTGGCGACAGCTCCAACGCCCGAAGAGCCAGGTGGGAAAGCCGTGCCTCGTTGGAAAGCTCTTTGGCAGCCGCTCGCGTGGCCCCACAGCCCGTGGGGCTGCGGGCTTTCCGGCGGCCGTCAGCCTCGGCGCCACCGGGCACCCACGTGGCGCCGCCGCGCCAGCCTGCGAAGCATTTTCCGGTAGGGCCGCGGCTCTGGCGACAGCTCCCCCCTCCCGAAGAGCCAGGAGGGAAAGCCGTGCCTCGTTGGAAAGCTCTTTGGCAGCCGCTCGCGTGGCCCCACAGCCCGTGGGGCTGCGGGCTTTCCGGCGGCCGTCAGCCCTCGGCGCCACCGGCGCCCACGTGGCGCCGCCGCGCCAGCCTGCGAAGCATTTTCCGGTAGGGCCGCGGCTGTGGCGACAGCTCCCACGCCCGAAGAGCCAGGAGGGAAAGCCGTGCCTCGTTGGAAAGCTCTTTGGCAGCCGCTCGCGTGGCCCCAGAGCCCGTGGGGGCTGCGGGCTTTTCCGGCGGCCGTCAGCCTCGGCGACACCGGCGCCCATGTGGCGCCGCCGCGCCAGCCTGCGAAGCATTTTCCGGTAGGGGCCGCGTCTCTGGCGACAGCTCCCCCTCCCGAAGAGCCAGGAGGGAAAGCCGTGCCTCGTTGGAAAGCTCTTTGGCAGCCGCTTGCGTGGCCCCACAGCCCGTGGGGCTGCGGGCTTTCGGCGGCCGTCAGCCTCGTCGACACCGGCGCCCACGTGGCTCCGCCGCGCCAGCCTGCGAAGCATTTTCCGGTAGTGCCGCGGCTGTGGCGACAGCTCCCACGCCCGAAGAGCCAGGAGGGAAAGCCGTGCCTCGTTGGAAAGCTCTTTGGCAGCTGCTCGAGTGGCCCCACAGCCCGTGGGGCTGCGGGCCTTCCGGCAGTCGTCAGCCTCGGTGCCACCAGTGCCCACGTGGCGCCGCCGCGCCAGCCTGCGAAGCATTTTCCGGTAGGGGCCGCGGCTCTGGGCGACAGCTCCCACGCCCGAAGAGCCAGGAGGGAAAGCCGTGCCTCGTTGGAAAGCTCTTTGGCAGCCGCTCGCGTGGCCCCACAGCCCGTGGGGCTGCGGGCTTTCCGGCGGCCGTCAGCCTCGGCGACACCTGCGACCACGTGGCGCCGGCCGCGCCAGCCTGCGAAGCATTTTCCGGTAGGGCCGCTTCTCTGGCGACAGCTCCAACACCCGAAGAGCCAGGAGGGAAAGCCGTGCCTCATTGGAAAGCTCTTTGGCAGCCGCTCGCGTGGCCCCACAGCCCGTGGGGCTGCGGGGCTTTCCGGCGGCCGTCAGCCTCGGCGCCACCGGCGCCCACGTGGCGCCGCCGCGCCAGCCTGCGAAGCATTTTCCGGTAGGGCCGCGTCTCTGGCGACAGCTCCCACGCCCGAAGAGCCAGGAGGGAAAGCCGTGCCTCGTTGGAAAGCTCTTTGGCAGCCGCTCGCGTGGCCCCACAGCCCGTGGGGGCTGCGGGCTTTCCGGCGGCCGTCAGCCTCGGCGACACCGGCGCCCACGTGGCGCCGCCGCGCCAGCCTGCGAAGCATTTTCCGGTAGGGCCGCGGCTCTGGCGACAGCTCCCACGCCCGAAGAGCCAGGTGGGAAAGCCGTGCCTCGTTGGAAAGCTCTTTGGCAGCCGCTCGCGTGGCCCCACAGCCCGTGGGGCTGCGGGCTTTCCGGCGGCCGTCAGCCTCGGCGACACCTGCGAGCACGTGGCGCCGCCGCGCCAGCCTGCGAAGCATTTTCCGGTAGGGCCGCGGCTCTGGCGACAGCTCCCACGCCCGAAGAGCCAGGAGGGAAGAGCCGTGCCTCGTTGGAAAGCTCTTTGGCAGCCGCTCGCGTGGCCCCACAGCCCGTGGGGCTGCGGGGCTTTCCGGCGGCCGTCAGCCTCGGCGACACCTGCACCCACGTGGCGCCGCCGCGCCAGCCTGCGAAGCATTTTCCGGTAGGGCCGCGGCTGTGGCGACACAGCTCCCATGCCCGAAGAGCCAGGAGGGAAAGCCGTGCCTCGTTGGAAAGCTCTTTGGCAGCCGCTCGCTGTGGCCCCACAGCCCGTGGGGCTGCGGGCCTTCCGGCAGTCGTCAGCCTCGGTGCCACCAGTGCCCACGTGGCGCCGCCGCGCCAGCCTGCGAAGCATTTTCCGGTAGGGCCGCGGCTCTGGCGACAGCTCCCACGCCCGAAGAGCCAGGAGGGAAAGCCGTGCCTCGTTGGAAAGCTCTTTGGCAGCCGCTCGCGTGGCCCCCAGAGCCCGTGGGGCTGCGGGCTTTCCGGCGGCCGTCAGCCTCGGCGACACCGGCGCCCATGTGGCGCCGCCGCGCCAGCCTGCGAAGCATTTTCCGGTAGGGCCGCGGCTCTGGCGACAGCTCCCACGCCCGAAGAGCCAGGAGGGAAAGCCGTGCCTCGTTGGAAAGCTCTTTGGCAGCCGCTTGCGTGGCCCCACAGCCCGTGGGGCTGCGGGCTTTCCGGCGGCCGTCAGCCTCGTCGACACCGGCGCCCACGTGGCACCGCCGCGCCAGCCTGCGAAGCATTTTCCGGTAGGGCCGCGGCTGTGGCGACAGCTCCCACGCCCGAAGAGCCAGGAGGGAAAGCCGTGCCTCGTTGGAAAGCTCTTTGGCAGCCGCTCGCGTGGCCCCACAGCCCGTGGGGCTGCGGGCCTTCCGGCAGTCGTCAGCCTCGGTGCCACCAGTGCCCACGTGGCGCCGCCGCGCCAGCCTGCGAAGCATTTTCCGGTAGGGGCCGCGGCTCTGGCGACAGCTCCCACGCCCGAAGAGCCAGGTGGGAAAGCCGTGCCTCGTTGGAAAGCTCTTTGGCAGCCGCTCGCGTGGCCCCACAGCCCGTGGGGCTGCGGGCTTTCCGGCGGCCGTCAGCCTCGGCGACACCTGCGACCACGTGGCGCCGCCGCGCCAGCCTGCGAAGCATTTTGAGGTAGGGCCGCTTCTCTGGCGACAGCTCCAACACCCGAAGAGCCAGGAGGGAAAGCCGTGCCTCGTTGGAAAGCTCTTTGGCAGCCGCTCGCGTGGCCCCACAGCCCGTGGGGCTGCGGGCTTTCCGGCGGCCGTCAGCCTCGGCGCCACCGGCGCCCACGTGGCGCCGCCGCGCCAGCCTGCGAAGCATTTTCCGGTAGGGCCGCGTCTCTGGCGACAGCTCCCACGCCCGAAGAGCCAGGAGGGAAAGCCGTGCCTCGTTGGAAAGCTCTTTGGCAGCCGCTCGCGTGGCCCCACAGCCCGTGGGGCTGCGGGCTTTCCGGCGGCCGTCAGCCTCGGCGACACCGGCGCCCACGTGGCGCCGCCGCGCCAGCCTGCGAAGCATTTTCCGGTAGGGCCACGGCTCTGGCGACAGCTCCCACGCCCGAAGAGCCAGGAGGGAAAGCCGTGCCTCGTTGGAAAGCTCTTTGGCAGCCGCTCGCGTGGCCCCAGAGCCCGTGGGGCTGCGGGCTTTCCGGCGGCCGTCAGCCTAGGCGACACCTGCGAGCACGTGGCGCCGCCGCGCCAGCCTGCGAAGCATTTTCCGGTAGGGCCGCGGCTCTGGCGACAGCTCCCACGCCCGAAGAGCCAGGAGGGAAAGCCGTGCCTCGTTGGAAAGCTCTTTGGCAGCCGCTCGCGTGGCCCCACAGCCCGTGGGGCTGCGGGCTTTCCGGCGGCCGTCAGCCTCGGCGACACCTGCACCCACGTGGCGCCGCCGCGCCAGCCTGCGAAGCATTTTCCGGTAGGGCCGCGGCTGTGGCGACAGCTCCCATGCCCGAAGAGCCAGGAGGGAAAGCCGTGCCTCGTTGGAAAGCTCTTTGGCAGCCGCTCGCGTGGCCCCACAGCCCGTGGGGCTGCGGGCCTTCCGGCAGTCGTCAGCCTCGGTGCCACCAGTGCCCACGTGGCGCCGCCGCGCCAGCCTGCGAAGCATTTTCCGGTAGGGCCGCGGCTCTGGCGACAGCTCCCACGCCCGAAGAGCCAGGAGGGAAAGCCGTGCCTCGTTGGAAAGCTCTTTGGCAGCCGCTCGCGTGGCCCCACAGCCCGTGGGGCTGCGGGCTTTCCGGCGGCCGTCAGACTCGGCGACACCTGCGCCCACGTGGCGCCGCCGCGCCAGCCTGCGAAGCATTTTCTGGTAGGGCCGCGGCTGTGGCGACAGCTCCCACGCCCGAAGAGCCAGGAGGGAAAGCCGTGCCTCGTTGGAAAGCTCTTTGGCAGCCGCTCGCGTGGCCCCACAGCCCGTGGGGCTGCGGGCTTTCCGGCGGCCGTCAGCCTCGGCGACACCGTCGCCCACGTGGCGCCGCCGCGCCAGCCTGCGAAGCATTTTCCGGTAGGGCCGCGGCTCTGGCGACAGCTCCCACGCCCGAAGAGCCAGGAGGGAAAGCCGTGCCTCGATGGAAAGCTCTTTGGCAGCCGCTCGCGTGGCCCCACAGCCCGTGGGGCTGCGGGCTTTCCGGCGGCCGTCAGCCTCGGCGACACAAGGGCAAACGTGGTGCCGCCGTGCCAGCCTGCGAAGCATTTTCCGGTAGGACCGCGGCTCTGGCGACAGCTCCCACGCCCGAAGAGCCAGGAGGGAAAGCCGTGCCTCGTTGGAAAGGTCTTTGGCAGCCGCTCGCGTGGCCCCACAGCCCGTGGGGCTGCGGGCTTTCCGGCGGCCGTCAGCCTCGGCGCCACCGGCGCCCACGTGGCGCCGCCGCGCCAGCCTGCGAAGCATTTTCCGGTAGGGCCGCGTCTCTGGCGACAGCTCCCCCTCCCGAAGAGCCAGGAGGGAAAGCCGTGCCTCGTTGGAAAGCTCTTTGGCAGCCGCTCGCGTGGCCCCAGAGCCCGTGGGGCTGCGGGCTTTCCGGCGGCCGTCAGCCTCGGCGCCACCGGCGCCCACGTGGCGCCGCCGCGCCAGCCTGCGAAGCATTTTCCGGTAGGGCCGCGGCTCTGGTGACAGCTCCCACGCCCGAAGAGCCAGGAGGGAAAGCCGTGCCTCGTTGGAAAGCTCTTTGGCAGCCGCTCGCGTGGCCCCAGAGCCCGTGGGGCTGCGGGCTTTCCGGCGGCCGTCAGCCTCGGCGACACCAGTGCCCACGTGGCGCCGCACCGCCAGCCTGCGAAGCATTTTCCGGTAGGGCCGCGTCTCTGGCGACAGCTCCCACGCCCGAAGAGCCAGGAGGGAAAGCCGTGCCTCGTTGGAAAGCTCTTTGGCAGCCGCTAGCGTGGCCCCAGTGCCCGTGGGGCTGCGGGCTTTCCGGCGGCCGTCAGCCTCGGCGACACCTGCGAGAACGTGGCGCCGCCGCGCCAGCCTGCGAAGCATTTTCCGGTAGGGCCGCGGCTCTGGCGACAGCTCCCACGCCCGAAGAGCCAGGAGGGAAAGCCGTGCCTCGTTGGAAAGCTCTTTGGCAGCCGCTCGCGTGGCCCCACAGCCCGTGGGGCTGCGGGCTTTCCGGCAGCCGTCAGCCTCGGCGCCACCGGCGCCCACGTGGCGCCGCCGCGCCAGCCTGCGAAGCATTTTCCGGTAGGGCCGCGGCTGTGGCGACAGCTCCCACGCCCGAAGAGCCAGGAGGGAAAGCCGTGCCTCGTTGGAAAGCTCTTTGGCAGCCGCTCGCGTGGCCCCACAGCCCGTGGGGCTGCGGGCCTTCCGGCAGTCGTCAGCCTCGGTGCCACCAGTGCCCAAGTGGCGCCGCCGCGCCAGCCTGCGAAGCATTTTCCGGTAGGGCCGCGTCTCTGGCGACAGCTCCCACGCCCGAAGAGCCAGGAGGGAAAGCCGTGCCTCGTTGGAAAGCTCTTTGGCAGCCGCTCGCGTGGCCCCACAGCCCGTGGGGCTGCGGGCTTTCCGGCGGCCGTCAGACTCGGCGACACCTGCGACCACGTGGCGCCGCCGCGCCAGCCTGTGAAGCATTTTCCGGTAGGGCCGCGTCTCTGGCGACAGCTCCCACGCCCGAAGAGCCAGGAGGGAAAGCCGTGCCTCGTTGGAAAGCTCTTTGGCAGCCGCTCGCGTGGCCCCACAGCCCGTGGGGCTGCGGGCTTTCCGGCGGCCGGCAGCCTCGGCGACACCGTCGCCCACGTGGCGCCGCCGCGCCAGCCTGCGAAGCATTTTCCGTTAGGGCCGCGTCTCTGGCGACAGCTCCCACGCCCGAAGAGCCAGGAGGGAAAGCCGTGCCTCGATGGAAAGCTCTTTGGCAGCCGCTCGCGTGGCCCCACAGCCCGTGGGGCTGCGGGCTTTCCGGCGGCCGTCAGCCTCGGCGCCACCGGCGCCCATGTGGCGCCGCCGCGCCAGCCTGCGAAGCATTTTCCGGTAGGGCCGCGGCTCTGGCGACAGCTCCCACGCCCGAAGAGCCAGGAGGGAAAGCCGTGCCTCGTTGGAAAGCTCTTTGGCAGCCGCTCGCGTGGCCCCACAGCCCGTGGGGCTGCGGGCTTTCCGGCGGCCATCAGCGTCGGCGACACCTGCGACCACGTGGCGCCGCACCGCCAGCCTGCGAAGCATTTTCCGGTAGGGCCGCGGCTCTGGCGACAGCTCCCACGCCCGAAGAGCCAGGAGGGAAAGCCGTGCCTCGTTGGAAAGCTCTTTGGCAGCCGCTAGCGTGGCCCCAGTGCCCGTGGGGCTGCGGGCTTTCCGGCGGCCGTCAGCCTTGGCGACACCTGCGAGCACGTGGCGCCGCCGCGCCAGCCTGCGAAGCATTTTCCGGTAGGGCCGCGGCTCTGGCGACAGCTCCCACGCCCGAAGAGCCAGGAGGGAAAGCCGTGCCTCGTTGGAAAGCTCTTTGGCAGCCGCTCGCGTGGCCCCACAGCCCGTGGGGCTGCGGGCTTTCCGGCGGCCGTCAGCCTCGGCGCCACCGGCGCCCACGTGGCGCCGCCGCGCCAGCCTGCGAAGCATTTTCCGGTAGGGCCGCGGCTGTGGCGACAGCTCCCACGCCCGAAGAGCCAGGAGGGAAAGCCGTGCCTCGTTGGAAAGCTCTTTGGCAGCCGCTCGCGTGGCCCCACAGCCCGTGGGGCTGCGGGCTTTCCGGCAGTCATCAGCCTCGGTGCCACCAGTGCCCAAGTGGCGCCGCCGCGCCAGCCTGCGAAGCATTTTCCGGTAGGGCCGCGGCTCTGGCGACAGCTCCCACGCCCGAAGAGCCAGGAGGGAAAGCCGTGCCTCGTTGGAAAGCTCTTTGGCAGCCGCTCGCGTGGCCCCACAGCCCGTGGGGCTGCGGGCTTTCCGGCGGCCGTCAGACTCGGCGACACCTGCGACCACGTGGCGCCGCCGCGCCAGCCTGTGAAGCATTTTCCGGTAGGGCCGCGTCTCTGGCGACAGCTCCCACGCCCGAAGAGCCAGGAGGGAAAGCCGTGCCTCGTTGGAAAGCTCTTTGGCAGCCGCTCGCGTGGCCCCACAGCCCGTGGGGGCTGCGGGCTTTCCGGCGGCCGGCAGCCTCGGCGACACCGTCGCCCACGTGGCGCCGCCGCGCCAGCCTGCGAAGCATTTTCCGGTAGGGCCGCGGCTCTGGCGACAGCTCCCACGCCCGAAGAGCCAGGAGGGAAAGCCGTGCCTCGATGGAAAGCTCTTTGGCAGCCGCTCGCGTGGCCCCACAGCCCGTGGGGCTGCGGGCTTTCCGGCGGCCGTCAGCCTCGGCGACACCGGCGCCCATGTGGCGCCGCCGCGCCAGCCTGCGAAGCATTTTCCGGTAGGGCCGCGGCTGTGGCGACAGCTCCCACGCCCAAAGAGCCAGGAGGGAAAGCCGTGCCTCGTTGGAAACCTCTTTGGCAGCCGCTCGCGTGGCCCCACAGCCCGTGGGGCTGCGGGCTTTCCGGCGGCCGTCAGCCTCGTCGACACCTGCGCCCACGTGGCTCCGCCGCGCCAGCCTGCGAAGCATTTTCCGGTAGGGCCGCGGCTGTGGCGACAGCTCCCACGCCCGAAGAGCCAGGAGGGAAAGCCGTGCCTCGTTGGAAATCCCTTTGGCAGCCACTCGCGTGGCCCCACAGCCCGTGGGGCTGCGGGCCTTCCGGCAGTCGTCAGCCTCGGTGCCACCAGTGCCCACGTGGCGCCGCCGCGCCAGCCTGCGAAGCATTTTCCGGTAGGGCCGCGGCTCTGGCGACAGCTCCCACGCCCGAAGAGCCAGGTGGGAAAGCCGTGCCTCGTTGGAAAGCTCTTTGGCAGCCGCTCGCGTGGCCCCACAGCCCGTGGGGCTGCGGGCTTTCCGGCGGCCGTCAGCCTCGGCGACACCTGCGACCACGTGGCGCCGCCGCGCCAGCCTGCGAAGCATTTTCCGGTAGGGCCGCGTCTCTGGCGACAGCTCCAACACCCGAAGAGCCAGGAGGGAAAGCCGTGCCTCGTTGGAAAGCTCTTTGGCAGCCGCTCGCGTGGCCCCACAGCCCGTGGGGCTGCGGGCTTTCCGGCGGCCGTCAGCCTCGGCGCCACCGGCGCCCACGTGGCGCCGCCGCGCCAGCCTGCGAAGCATTTTCCGGTAGGGCCGCGGCTCTGGCAACAGCTCCCACGCCCGAAGGGCCAGGAGGGAAAGCCGTGCCTCGTTGGAAAGCTCTTTGGCAGCCGCTCGCGTGGCCCCACAGCCCGTGGGGCTGCGGGCTTTCCGGCGGCCGTCAGCCTCGGCGACACCGGCGCCCACGTGGCGCCGCCGCGCCAGCCTGCGAAGCATTTTCCGGTAGGGCCGCGGCTCTGGCGACAGCTCCCACGCCCGAAGAGCCAGGAGGGAAAGCCGTGCCTCGTTGGAAAGCTCTTTGGCAGCCGCTCGCGTGGCCCCAGAGCCCGTGGGGCTGCGGGCTTTCCGGTGGACGTCAGCCTCGGCGACACCTGCGAGCACGTGGCGCCGCCGCGCCAGCCTGCGAAGCATTTTCCGGTAGGGCCGCGGCTCTGGCGACAGCTCCCACGCCCGAAGAGCCAGGAGGGAAAGCCATGCCTCGTTGGAAAGCTCTTTGGCAGCCGCTCGCGTGGCCCCACAGCCCGTGGGGCTGCGGGCTTTCCGGCGGCCGTCAGCCTCGGCGACACCTGCACCCACGTGGCGCCGCCGCGCCAGCCTGCGAAGCATTTTCCGGTAGGGCCGCGGCTCTGGCGACAGCTCCCACGCCCGAAGAGCCAGGAGGGAAAGCCGTGCCTCGTTGGAAAGCTCTTTGGCAGCCGCTCGCGTGGCCCCACAGCCCGTGGGGCTGCGGGCCTTCCGGCAGTCGTCAGCCTCGGTGCCACCAGTGCCCACGTGGCGCCGCCGCGCCAGCCTGCGAAGCATTTTCCGGTAGGGCCGCGGCTCTGGCGACAGCTCCCACGCCCGAAGAGCCAGGAGGGAAAGCCGTGCCTCGTTGGAAAGCTCTTTGGCAGCCGCTCGCGTGGCCCCACAGCCCGTGGGGCTGCGGGCTTTCCGGCGGCCGTCAGACTCGGCGACACCTGCGACCACGTGGCGCCGCCGCGCCAGCCTGCGAAGCATTTTCCGGTAGGGCCGCGTCTCTGGCGACAGCTCCCACGCCCGAAGAGCCAGGAGGGAAAGCCGTGCCTCGTTGGAAAGCTCTTTGGCAGCCGCTCGCGTGGCCCCACAGCCCGTGGGGCTGCGGGCTTTCCGGCGGCCGGCAGCCTCGGCGACACCGTCGCCCACGTGGCGCCGCCGCGCCAGCCTGCGAAGCATTTTCCGGTAGGGCCGCGGCTCTGGCGACAGCTCCCACGCCCGAAGAGCCAGGAGGGAAAGCCGTGCCTCGATGGAAAGCTCTTTGGCAGCCGCTCGCGTGGCCCCACAGCCCGTGGGGCTGCGGGCTTTCCGGCGGCCATCAGCCTCGGCGACACAAGGGCACACGTGGTGCCGCCGTGCCAGCCTGCGAAGCATTTTCCGGTAGGACCGCGGCTCTGGCGACAGCTCCCACGCCCGAAGAGCCAGGAGGGAAAGCCGTGCCTCGTTGGAAAGGTCTTTGGCAGCCGCTCACGTGGCCCCACAGCCCGTGGGGCTGCGGGCTTTCCGGCGGCCGTCAGCCTCGGCGCCACCGGCGCCCACGTGGCGCCGCCGCGCCAGCCTGCGAAGCATTTTCCAGTAGGGCCGCGTCTCTGGCGACAGCTCCCCCTCCCGAAGAGCCAGGAGGGAAAGCCGTGCCTCGTTGGAAAGCTCTTTGGCAGCCGCTCACGTGGCCCCACAGCCCGTGGGGCTGCGGGCTTTCCGGCGGCCGTCAGCCTCGTCGACACCGGCGCCCACGTGGCTCCGCCGCGCCAGCCTGCGAAGCATTTTCCGGTAGGGCCGCGTCTCTGGCGACAGCTCCCACGCCCGAAGAGCCAGGAGGGAAAGCCGTGCCTCGTTGGAAAGCTCTTTGGCAGCCGCTCGCGTGGCCCCAGAGCCCGTGGGGCTGCGGGCCTTCCAGCAGTCGTCAGCCTCGGTGCCACCAGTGCCCACGTGGCGCCGCCGCGCCAGCCTGCGAAGCATTTTCCGGTAGGGCCGCGGCTCTGGCGACAGCTCCCACGCCCGAAGAGCCAGGAGGGAAAGCCGTGCCTCGTTGGAAAGCTCTTTGGCAGCCGCTCGCGTGGCCCCACAGCCCGTGGGGCTGCGGGCTTTCCGGCGGCCGTCAGCCACGGCGACACCTGCGACCACGTGCCGCCGCCGCGCCAGCCTGCGAAGCATTTTCCGGTAGGGCCGCGTCTCTGGCGACAGCTCCCACACCCGAAGAGCCAGGAGGGAAAGCCGTGCCTCGTTGGAAAGCTCTTTGGCAGCCGCTCGCGGGGCCCCACAGCCCGTGGGGCTGCGGGCTTTCCGGCGGCCATCAGCCTCGTCGACACCGGCGCCCACGTGGCGCCGCCGCGCCAGCCTGCGAAGCATTTTCCGGTAGGGCCGCGGCTCTGGCGACAGCTCCCACGCCCGAAGAGCCAGGAGGGAAAGCCGTGCCTCGTTGGAAAGCTCTTTGGCAGCCGCTCGCGTGGCCCCACAGCCCGTGGGGCTGCGGGCCTTCCGGCAGTCGTCAGCCTCGGTGCCACCAGTGCCCACGTGGCGCCGCCGCGCCAGCCTGCGAAGCATTTTCCGGTAGGGCCGCGGCTCTGGCGACAGCTCCCACGCCCTAAGAGCCAGGTGGGAAAGCCGTGCCTCGTTGGAAAGCTCTTTGGCAGCCGCTCGCGTGGCCCCACAGCCCGTGGGGCTGCGGGCTTTCCGGCGGCCGTCAGCCTCGGCGACACCTGCGACCACGTGGCGCCGCCGCGCCAGCCTGCGAAGCATTTTCCGGTAGGGCCGCGTCTCTGGCGACAGCTCCAACACCCGAAGAGCCAGGAGGGAAAGCCGTGCCTCGTTGGAAAGCTCTTTGGCAGCCGCTCGCGTGGTCCCACAGCCCGTGGGGCTGCGGGCTTTCCGGCGGCCGTCAGCCTCGGCGACACCGGCGCCCACGTGGCGCCGCCGCGCCAGCCTGCGAAGCATTTTCCGGTAGGGCCGCGGCTCTGGCGACAGCTCCCACGCCCGAAGAGCCAGGAGGGAAAGCCGTGCCTCGTTGGAAAGCTCTTTGGCAGCCGCTCGCGTGGCCCCACAGCCCGTGGGGCTGCGGGCTTTCCGGCGGCCGTCAGCCTCGGCGATACCTGCGACCACGTGGCGCCGCCGCGCCAGCCTGCGAAGCATTTTCCGGTAGGGCCGCGTCTCTGGCGACAGCTCCCACGCCCGAAGAGCCAGGAGGGAAAGCCGTGCCTCGTTGGAAAGCTCTTTGGCAGCCGCTCGCGTGGCCCCACAGCCCGTGGGGCTGCGGGCTTTCCAGCGGCCGTCAGCCTCGGCGCCACCGGCGCCCACGTGGCGCCGCCGCGCCAGCCTGCGAAGCATTTTCCGGTAGGGCCGCGTCTCTGGCGACAGTTCCCACGCCCGAAGAGCCAGGAGGGAAAGCCGTGCCTCGTTGGAAAGCTCTTTGGCAGCCGCTCGCGTGGCCCCACAGCCCGTGGGGCTGCGGGCTTTCCGGCGGCCGTCAGCCTCGGCGACACCTGCACCCACGTGGCGCCGCCGCGCCAGCCTGCGAAGCATTTTCCGGTAGGGCCGCGGCTGTGGCGACAGCTCCCACGCCCGAAGAGCCAGGAGGGAAAGCCGTGCCTCGTTGGAAAGCTCTTTGGCAGCCGCTCGCGTGGCCCCACAGCCCGTGGGGCTGCGGGCCTTCCGGCAGTCGTCAGCCTCCGTGCCACCAGTGCCCACGTGGCGCCGCCGCGCCAGCCTGCGAAGCATTTTCCGGTAGGGCGGCGGCTCTGGCGACAGCTCCCACGCCCGAAGAGCCAGGAGGGAAAGCCGTGCCTCGTTGGAAAGCTCTTTGGCAGCCGCTCGCGTGGCCCCACAGCCCGTGGGGCTGCGGGCTTTCCGGCGGCCGTCAGCCTCAGCGACACCTGCGAGCACGTGGCGCCGCCGCGCCAGCCTGCGAAGCATTTTCCGGTAGGGCCGCGGCTCTGGCGACAGCTCCCACGCCCGAAGAGCCAGGAGGGAAAGCCGTGCCTCGTTGGAAAGCTCTTTGGCAGCCGCTCGCGTGGCCCCACAGCCCGTGGGGCTGCGGGCTTTCCGGCGGCCGTCAGCCTCGGCGACACCGGCGCCCACGTGGCGCCGCCGCGCCAGCCTGCGAAGCATTTTCCGGTAGGGCCGCGGCTCTGGCGACAGCTCCCACGCCCGAAGAGCCAGGAGGGAAAGCCGTGCCTCGATGGAAAGCTCTTTGGCAGCCGCTCGCGTGGCCCCAGAGCCCGTGGGGTGCGGGCTTTCCGGCGGCCGTCAGCCTCGGCGCCACCGGCGCCCATGTGGCACCGCCGCGCCAGCCTGCGAAGCATTTTCCGCTAGGACCGCGGCTGTGGCGACAGCTCCCACGGCCGAAGAGCCAGGAGGGAAAGCCGTGCCTCGTTGGAAAGCTCTTTGGCAGCCGCTCGCGTGGCCCCACAGCCCGTGGGGCTGCGGGCTTTCCGGCGGCCATCAGCCTCGGCGACACCAGGGCACACGTGGCGCCGCCGCGCCAGCCTGCGAAGCATTTTCCGGTAGGACCGCGGCTCTGGCGACAGCTCCCACGCCCGAAGAGCCAGGAGGGAAAGCCGTGCCTCGTTGGAAAGCTCTTTGGCAGCCGCTCGCGTGGCCCCACAGCCCGTGGGGCTGCGGGCTTTCCGGCGGCCGTCAGCCTCGGCGACACCAGTGCCCACGTGGCGCCGCACCGCCAGCCTGCGAAGCATTTTCCGGTAGGGCCGCGGCTGTGGCGACAGCTCCCACGCCCGAAGAGCCAGGAGGGAAAGCCGTGCCTCGTTGGAAAGCTCTTTGGCAGCCGCTCGCATGGCCCCATAGCCCGTGGGGCTGCGGGCTTTCCGGCGGCCATCAGCCTCGGCGACACCAGGGCACACGTGGCGCCGCCGCGCCAGCCTGCGAAGCATTTTCCGGTAGGGCCACGTCTCTGGCGACAGCTCCCACACCCGAAGAGCCAGGAGGGAAAGCCGTGCCTCGTTGGAAAGCTCTTTGGCAGCCGCTCGCGTGGCCCCACAGCCCGTGGGGCTGCGGGCTTTCCGGCGGCCATCAGCCTCGGCGACACCAGGGCACACGTGGCGCCGCCGCGCCAGCCTGCGAAGCATTTTCCGGTAGGGCCGCGGCTCTGGCGACAGCTCCCACGCCCGAAGAGCCAGGAGGGAAAGCCGTGCCTCGATGGAAAGCTCTTTGGCAGCCGCTCGCGTGGCCCCAGAGCCCGTGGGGTGCGGGCTTTCCGGCGGCCGTCAGCCTCGGCGCCACCGGCGCCCATGTGGCACCGCCGCGCCAGCCTGCGAAGCATTTTCCGCTAGGACCGCGGCTGTGGCGACAGCTCCCACGCCCGAAGAGCCAGGAGGGAAAGCCGTGCCTCGTTGGAAAGTTCTTTGGCAGCCGCTCGCGTGGCCCCACAGCCCGTGGGGCTGCGGGCGTTCCGGCGGCCGTCAGCCTCGGCGACACCGGCGCCCACGTGGCGCCGCCGCGCCAGCCTGCGAAGCATTTTCCGGTAGGGCCGCGTCTCTGGCGACAGCTCCCACGCCCGAAGAGCCAGGAGGGAAAGCCGTGCCTCGTTGGAAAGCTCTTTGGCAGCCGCTCGCGTGGCCCCATAGCCCGTGGGGCTGCGGGCTTTCCGGCGGCCATCAGCCTCGGCGACACCAGGGCACACGTGGCGCCGCCGCGCCAGCCTGCGAAGCATTTTCCGGTAGGGCCGCGTCTCTGGCGACAGCTCCCACGCCCGAAGAGCCAGGAGGGAAAGCCGTGCCTCGTTGGAAAGCTCTTTGGCAGCCGCTCGCGTGGCCCCACAGCCCGTGGGGCTGCGGGCTTTCCGGCGGCCGTCAGCCTCGGCGCCACCGGTGCCCACGTGGCGCCGCCGCGCCAGCCTGCGAAGCATTTTCCGGTAGGGCCGCGGCTCTGGCGACAGCTCCCACGCCCGAAGAGCCAGGAGGGAAAGCCGTGCCTCGTTGGAAAGCTCTTTGGCAGCCGCTCGCGTGGCCCCACAGCCCGTGTTGCTGCGGGCTTTCCGGCGGCCGTCAGCCTCGGCGACACCGGCGCCCACGTGGCGCCGCCGCGCCAGCCTGCGAAGCATTTTCCGGTAGGGCCGCGGCTGTGGCGACAGCTCCCACGCCCGAAGAGCCAGGAGGGAAAGCCGTGCCTCGTTGGAAAGCTCTTTGGCAGCCGCTCGCGTGGCCCCACAGCCCGTGGGGCTGCGGGCTTTTCGGCGGCCGTCAGCCTCGGCGACACCTGCGAGCACGTGGCGCCGCCGCGCCAGCCTGCGAAGCATTTTCCGGTAGGGCCGCGGCTCTGGCGACAGCTCCCACGCCCGAAGAGCCAGGAGGGAAAGCCGTGCCTCATTGGAAAGCTCTTTGGCAGCCGCTCGCGTGGCCCCACAGCCCGTGGGGCTGCGGGCTTTCCGGCGGCCGTCAGCCTCGGCGACACCTGCACCCACGTGGCGCCGCCGCGCCAGCCTGCGAAGCATTTTCCGGAGGGCCGCGGCTGTGGCGACAGCTCCCACGCCCGAAGAGCCAGGAGGGAAAGCCGTGCCTCGTTGGAAAGCTCTTTGGCAGCCGCTCGCGTGGCCCCACAGCCCGTGGGCCTGCGGGCCTTCCGGCAGTCGTCAGCCTCGGTGCCACCAGTGCCCACGTGGCGCCGCCGCGCCAGCCTGCGAAGCATTTTCCGGTAGGGCCGCGGCTCTGGCGACAGCTCCCACGCCCGAAGAGCCAGGAGGGAAAGCCGTGCCTCGTTGGAAAGCTCTTTGGCAGCCGCTCGCGTGGCCCCACAGCCCGTGGGGCTGCGGGCTTTCCGGCGGCCGTCAGACTCGGCGACACCTGCGACCACGTGGCGCCGCCGCGCCAGCCTGCGAAGCATTTTCCGGTAGGACCGCGGCTCTGGCGACAGCTCCCACGCCCGAAGAGCCAGGAGGGAAAGCCGTGCCTCGTTGGAAAGCTCTTTGGCAGCCGCTCGCGTGGCCCCACAGCCCGTGGGGCTGCGGGCTTTCCGGCGGCCGGCAGCCTCGGCGACACCGTCGCCCACGTGGCGCCGCCGCGCCAGCCTGCGAAGCATTTTCCGGTAGGGCCGCGGCTCTGGCGACAGCTCACACGCCCGAAGAGCCAGGACGGAAAGCCGTGCCTCGATGGAAAGCTCTTTGGCAGCCGCTCGCGTGGCCCCACAGCCTGTGGGGCTGCGGGCTTTCCGGCGGCCGTCAGCCTCGGCGCCACCGGCGCCCATGTGGCGCCGCCGCGCCAGCCTGCGAAGCATTTTCCGGTAGGGCCGCGGCTGTGGCGACAGCTCCCACGCCCGAAGAGCCAGGAGGGAAAGCCGTGCCTCGTTGGAAAGCTCTTTGGCAGCCGCTCGCGTGGCCCCAGAGCCCGTGGGGCTGCGGGTTTTCCGGCGGCCATCAGCCTCGGCGACACAAGGGCACACGTGGTGCCGCCGCGCCAGCCTGCGAAGCATTTTCCGGTAGGGCCGCGTCTCTGGCGACAGCTCCCACACCCGAAGAGCCAGGAGGGAAAGCCGTGCCTCGTTGGAAAGCTCTTTGGCAGCCGCTCGCGTGGCCCCACAGCCCGTGGGGCTGCGGGCTTTCCGGCGGCCGTCAGCCTCGGCGTAACCGGCGCCCACGTGGCGCCGCCGCGCCAGCCTGTGAAGCATTTTCCGGTAGGGCCGCAGCTCTGGCGACAGCTCCCACGCCCGAGGAGCCAGGAGGGAAAGCCGTGCCTCGTTGGAAAGCTCTTTGGCAGCCGCTCGCGTGGCCCCACAGCCCGTGGGGCTGCGGGCTTTCCGGCGGCCGTCAGCCTCGTCGACACCGGCGCCCACGTGGCGCCGCCGCGCCAGCCTGCGAAGCATTTTCCGGTAGGGCCGCGGCTGTGGCGACAGCTCCCACCCCGAAGAGCCAGGAGGGAAAGCCGTGCCTCGTTGGAAAGCTCTTTGGCAGCCGCTCGCGTGGCCCCACAGCCCGTGGGGCTGCGGGCCTTCCGGCAGTCGTCAGCCTCGGTGCCACCAGTGCCCACGTGGCGCCGCCGCGCCAGCCTGCGAAGCATTTTCCGGTAGGGCCGCGGCTCTGGCGACAGCTCCCACGCCCGAAGAGCCAGGAGGGAAAGCCGTGCCTCGTTGGAAAGCTCTTTGGCAGCCGCTCGCGTGGCCCCACAGCCCGTGGGGCTGCGGACTTTCCGGCGGCCGTCAGCCTCGGCGCCACCGGCGCCCACGTGGCGCCGCCGCGCCAGCCTGCGAAGCATTTTCCGGTAGGGCCGCGTCTCTGGCGACAGTTCCCACGCCCGAAGAGCCAGGAGGGAAAGCCGTGCCTCGTTGGAAAGCTCTTTGGCAGCCGCTCGCGTGGCCCCACAGCCCGTGGGGCTGCGGGCTTTCCAGCGGCCGTCAGCCTCGGCGACACCTGCACCCACGTGGCGCCGCCGCGCCAGCCTGCGAAGCATTTTCCGGTAGGGCCGCGGCTGTGGCGACAGCTCCCACGCCCGAAGAGCCAGGAGGGAAAGCCGTGCCTCATTGGAAAGCTCTTTGGCAGCCGCTCGCGTGGCCCCACAGCCCGTGGGGCTGCGGGCCTTCCGGCAGTCGTCAGCCTCCGTGCCACCAGTGCCCACGTGGCGCCGCCGCGCCAGCCTGCGAAGCATTTTCCGGTAGGGCCGCGGCTCTGGCGACAGCTCCCACGCCCGAAGAGCCAGGAGGGAAAGCCGTGCCTCGTTGGAAAGCTCTTTGGCAGCCGCTCGCGTGGCCCCACAGCCCGTGGGGCTGCGGGCTTTCCGGCGGCCGTCAGCCTCGGCGACACCCTGCGAGCACGTGGCGCCGCCGCGCCAGCCTGCGAAGCATTTTCCGCTAGGACCGCGGCTGTGGCGACAGCTCCCACGCCCGAAGAGCCAGGAGGGAAAGCCGTGCCTCGTTGGAAAGCTCTTTGGCAGCCGCTCGCGTGGCCCCACAGCCCGTGGGGCTGCAGGCTTTCCGGCGGCCATCAGCCTCGGCGACACCAGGGCACACGTGGCGCCGCCGCGCCAGCCTGCGAAGCATTTTCCGGTAGGACCGCGTCTCTGGCGACAGCTCCCACGCCCGAAGAGCCAGGAGGGAAAGCCGTGCCTCGTTGGAAAGCTCTTTGGCAGCCGCTCGCGTGGCCCCACAGCCCGTGGGGCTGCGGGCTTTCCGGCGGCCGTCAGCCTCGGCGACACCAGTGCCCACGTGGCGCCGCACCGCCAGCCTGCGAAGCATTTTCCGGTAGGGCCGCGTCTCTGGCGACAGCTCCCACGCCCGAAGAGCCAGGAGGGAAAGCCGTGCCTCGTTGGAAAGCTCTTTGGCAGCCACTCGCGTGGCCCCACAGCCCGTGGGGCTGCGGGCTTTCCGGCGGCCGTCAGCCTCGGCGACACCGGCGCCCACGTGGCGCCGCCGCGCCAGCCTGCGAAGCATTTTCCGGTAGGGCCGCGGCTCTGGCGACAGCTCCCACGCCCGAAGAGCCAGGAGGGAAAGCCGTGCCTCGATGGAAAGCTCTTTGGCAGCCGCTCGCGTGGCCCCACAGCCCGTGGGACTGCGGGCTTTCCGGCGGCCATCAGCCTCGGCGCCACCGGCGCCCATGTGGCGCCGCCGCGCCAGCCTGCGAAGCATTTTCCGGTAGGGCCGCGGCTGTGGCGACAGCTCCCACGCCCGAAGAGCCAGGAGGGAAAGCCGTGCCTCGTTGGAAAGCTCTTTGGCAGCCGCTCGCATGGCCCCATAGCCCGTGGGGCTGCGGGCTTTCCGGCGGCCGTCAGCCTCGGCGACACCAGGGCACACGTGGCGCCGCCGCGCCAGCCTGCGAAGCATTTTCCGGTAGGGCCGCGTCTCTGGCGACAGCTCCCACGCCCGAAGAGCCAGGAGGGAAAGCCGTGCCTCGTTGGAAAGGTCTTTGGCAGCCGCTCGCGTGGCCCCACAGCCCGTGGGGCTGCGGGCTTTCCGGCGGCCGTCAGCCTCGGCGACACCGGCGCCCACGTGGCGCCGCCGCGCCAGCCTGCGAAGCATTTTCCGGTAGGGCCGCGTCTCTGGCGACAGCTCCCACGCCCGAAGAGCCAGGAGGGAAAGCCGTGCCTCGTTGGAAAGCTCTTTGGCAGCCGCTCGCGTGGCCCCACAGCCCGTGGGGCTGCGGGCTTTCCGGCGGCCGTCAGCCTCGGCGACACCGGCGCCCACGTGGCGCCGCCGCGCCAGCCTGCGAAGCATTTTCCGGTAGGGCCGCGGCTCTGGCGACAGCTCCCACGCCCGAAGAGCCAGGAGGGAAAGCCGTGCCTCGTTGGAAAGCTCTTTGGCAGCCGCTCGCGTGGCCCCACAGCCCGTGGGGCTGCGGGCTTTCCGGCGGCCGTCAGCCTCGGCGACACCAGTGCCCACGTGGCGCCGCACCGCCAGCCTGCGAAGCATTTTCCGGTAGGGCCGCGGCTCTGGCGACAGCTCCCACGCCCGAAGATCCAGGAGGGAAAGCCGTGCCTCGTTGGAAAGCTCTTTGGCAGTCGCTCGCGTGGCCCCAGTGCCTGTGGGGCTGCGGGCTTTCCGGCGGCCGTCAGCCTCGGCGATACCTGCGACCACGTGGCGCCGCCGCGCCAGCCTGCGAAGCATTTTCCGGTAGGGCCGCGGCTCTGGCGACAGCTCCCACTCCCGAAGAGCCAGGAGGGAAAGCCGTGCCTCGTTGGAAAGCTCTTTGGCAGCCGCTCGCGTGGCCCCACAGCCCGTGGGGCTGCGGACTTTCCGGCGGCCGTCAGCCTCAGCGCCACCGGCGCCCACGTGGCGCCGCCGCGCCAGCCTGCGAAGCATTTTCCGGTAGGGCCGCGTCTCTGGCGACAGTTCCCACGCCCGAAGAGCCAGGAGGGAAAGCCGTGCCTCGTTGGAAAGCTCTTTGGCAGCCGCTCGCGTGGCCCCACAGCCCGTGGGGCTGCGGGCTTTCCGGCGGCCGTCAGCCTCGGCGACACCTGCACCCACGTGGTGCCGCCGCGCCAGCCTGCGAAGCATTTTCCGGTAGGGCCGCGGCTGTGGCGACAGCTCCCACGCCCGAAGAGCCAGGAGGGAAAGCCGTGCCTCGTTGGAAAGCTCTTTGGCAGCCGCTCGCGTGGCCCCACAGCCCGTGGGGCTGCGGGCCTTCCGGCAGTCGTCAGCCTCGGTGCCACCAGTGCCCACGTGGCGCCGCCGCGCCAGCCTGCGAAGCATTTTCCGGTAGGGCCGCGGCTCTGGCGACAGCTCCCACGCCCGAAGAGCGAGGACGGAAAGCCGTGCCTCGTTGGAAAGCTCTTTGGCAGCCGCTCGCGTGGCCCCAGAGCCCGTGGGGTGCGGGCTTTCCGGCGGCCGTCAGCCTCGGCGACACCTGCACCCACGTGGCGCCGCCGCGCCAGCCTGCGAAGCATTTTCCGGAGGGCCGCGGCTGTGGCGACAGCTCCCACGCCCGAAGAGCCAGGAGGGAAAGCCGTGCCTCGTTGGAAAGCTCTTTGGCAGCCGCTCGCGTGGCCCCACAGCCCGTGGGGCTGCGGGCTTTCCCGGCGGCCGGCAGCCTCGGCGACACCGTCGCCCACGTGGCGCCGCCGCGCCAGCCTGCGAAGCATTTTCCGGTAGGGCCGCGGCTCTGGCGACAGCTCACACGCCCGAAGAGCCAGGACGGAAAGCCGTGCCTCGATGGAAAGCTCTTTGGCAGCCGCTCGCGTGGCCCCACAGCCTGTGGGGCTGCGGGCTTTCCGGCGGCCGTCAGCCTCGGCGCCACCGGCGCCCATGTGGCGCCGCCGCGCCAGCCTGCGAAGCATTTTCCGGTAGGGCCGCGGCTGTGGCGACAGCTCCCACGCCCGAAGAGCCAGGAGGGAAAGCCGTGCCTCGTTGGAAAGCTCTTTGGCAGCCGCTCGCGTGGCCCCAGAGCCCGTGGGGCTGCGGGTTTTCCGGCGGCCATCAGCCTCGGCGACACAAGGGCACACGTGGTGCCGCCGCGCCAGCCTGCGAAGCATTTTCCGGTAGGGCCGCGTCTCTGGCGACAGCTCCCACACCCGAAGAGCCAGGAGGGAAAGCCGTGCCTCGTTGGAAAGCTCTTTGGCAGCCGCTCGCGTGGCCCCACAGCCCGTGGGGCTGCGGGCTTTCCGGCGGCCGTCAGCCTCGGCGTAACCGGCGCCCACGTGGCGCCGCCGCGCCAGCCTGTGAAGCATTTTCCGGTAGGGCCGCAGCTCTGGCGACAGCTCCCACGCCCGAGGAGCCAGGAGGGAAAGCCGTGCCTCGTTGGAAAGCTCTTTGGCAGCCGCTCGCGTGGCCCCACAGCCCGTGGGGCTGCGGGCTTTCCGGCGGCCGTCAGCCTCGTCGACACCGGCGCCCACGTGGCGCCGCCGCGCCAGCCTGCGAAGCATTTTCCGGTAGGGCCGCGGCTGTGGCGACAGCTCCCACCCCGAAGAGCCAGGAGGGAAAGCCGTGCCTCGTTGGAAAGCTCTTTGGCAGCCGCTCGCGTGGCCCCACAGCCCGTGGGGCTGCGGGCCTTCCGGCAGTCGTCAGCCTCGGTGCCACCAGTGCCCACCGTGGCGCCGCCGCGCCAGCCTGCGAAGCATTTTCCGGTAGGGCCGCGGCTCTGGCGACAGCTCCCACGCCCGAAGAGCCAGGAGGGAAAGCCGTGCCTCGTTGGAAAGCTCTTTGGCAGCCGCTCGCGTGGCCCCACAGCCCGTGGGGCTGCGGACTTTCCGGCGGCCGTCAGCCTCGGCGCCACCGGCGCCCACGTGGCGCCGCCGCGCCCAGCCTGCGAAGCATTTTCCGGTAGGGCCGCGTCTCTGGCGACAGTTCCCACGCCCGAAGAGCCAGGAGGGAAAGCCGTGCCTCGTTGGAAAAGCTCTTTGGCAGCCGCTCGCGTGGCCCCACAGCCCGTGGGGCTGCGGGCTTTCCAGCGGCCGTCAGCCTCGGCGACACCTGCACCCACGTGGCGCCGCCGCGCCAGCCTGCGAAGCATTTTCCGGTAGGGCCCGCGGCTGTGGCGACAGCTCCCACGCCCGAAGAGCCAGGAGGGGAAAGCCGTGCCTCATTGGAAAGCTCTTTGGCAGCCGCTCGCGTGGCCCCACAGCCCGTGGGGCTGCGGGCCTTCCGGCAGTCGTCAGCCTCCGTGCCACCAGTGCCCACGTGGCGCCGCCGCGCCAGCCTGCGAAGCATTTTCCGGTAGGGCCGCGGCTCTGGCGACAGCTCCCACGCCCGAAGAGCCAGGAGGGAAAGCCGTGCCTCGTTGGAAAGCTCTTTGGCAGCCGCTCGCGTGGCCCCACAGCCCGTGGGGCTGCGGGCTTTCCGGCGGCCGTCAGCCTCGGCGACACCTGCGAGCACGTGGCGCCGCCGCGCCAGCCTGCGAAGCATTTTCCGCTAGGACCGCGGCTGTGGCGACAGCTCCCACGCCCGAAGAGCCAGGAGGGAAAGCCGTGCCTCGTTGGAAAGCTCTTTGGCAGCCGCTCGCGTGGCCCCACAGCCGTGGGGCTGCAGGCTTTCCGGCGGCCATCAGCCTCGGCGACACCAGGGCACACGTGGCGCCGCCGCGCCAGCCTGCGAAGCATTTTCCGGTAGGACCGCGTCTCTGGCGACAGCTCCCACGCCCGAAGAGCCAGGAGGGAAAGCCGTGAAAGCTCTTTGGCAGCCGCTCGCGTGGCCCCACAGCCCGTGGGGCTGCGGGCTTTCCGGCGGCCGTCAGCCTCGGCGACACCAGTGCCCACGTGGCGCCGCACCGCCAGCCTGCGAAGCATTTTCCGGTAGGGCCGCGTCTCTGGCGACAGCTCCCACGCCCGAAGAGCCAGGAGGGAAAGCCGTGCCTCGTTGGAAAGCTCTTTGGCAGCCACTCGCGTGGCCCCACAGCCCGTGGGGCTGCGGGCTTTCCGGCGGCCGTCAGCCTCGGCGACACCGGCGCCCACGTGGCGCCGCCGCGCCAGCCTGCGAAGCATTTTCCGGTAGGGCCGCGGCTCTGGCGACAGCTCCCACGCCCGAAGAGCCAGGAGGGAAAGCCGTGCCTCGATGGAAAGCTCTTTGGCAGCCGCTCGCGTGGCCCCACAGCCCGTGGGACTGCGGGCTTTCCGGCGGCCATCAGCCTCGGCGCCACCGGCGCCCATGTGGCGCCGCCGCGCCAGCCTGCGAAGCATTTTCCGGTAGGGCCGCGGCTGTGGCGACAGCTCCCACGCCCGAAGAGCCAGGAGGGAAAGCCGTGCCTCGTTGGAAAGCTCTTTGGCAGCCGCTCGCATGGCCCCATAGCCCGTGGGGCTGCGGGCTTTCCGGCGGCCGTCAGCCTCGGCGACACCAGGGCACACGTGGCGCCGCCGCGCCAGCCTGCGAAGCATTTTCCGGTAGGGCCGCGTCTCTGGCGACAGCTCCCACGCCCGAAGAGCCAGGAGGGAAAGCCGTGCCTCGTTGGAAAGGTCTTTGGCAGCCGCTCGCGTGGCCCCACAGCCCGTGGGGCTGCGGGCTTTCCGGCGGCCGTCAGCCTCGGCGACACCGGCGCCCACGTGGCGCCGCCGCGCCAGCCTGCGAAGCATTTTCCGGTAGGGCCGCGTCTCTGGCGACAGCTCCCACGCCCGAAGAGCCAGGAGGGAAAGCCGTGCCTCGTTGGAAAGCTCTTTGGCAGCCGCTCGCGTGGCCCCACAGCCCGTGGGGCTGCGGGCTTTCCGGCGGCCGTCAGCCTCGGCGACACCGGCGCCCACGTGGCGCCGCCGCGCCAGCCTGCGAAGCATTTTCCGGTAGGGCCGCGGCTCTGGCGACAGCTCCCACGCCCGAAGAGCCAGGAGGGAAAGCCGTGCCTCGTTGGAAAGCTCTTTGGCAGCCGCTCGCGTGGCCCCACAGCCCGTGGGGCTGCGGGCTTTCCGGCGGCCGTCAGCCTCGGCGACACCAGTGCCCACGTGGCGCCGCACCGCCAGCCTGCGAAGCATTTTCCGGTAGGGCCGCGGCTCTGGCGACAGCTCCCACGCCCGAAGATCCAGGAGGGAAAGCCGTGCCTCGTTGGAAAGCTCTTTGGCAGTCGCTCGCGTGGCCCCAGTGCCTGTGGGGCTGCGGGCTTTCCGGCGGCCGTCAGCCTCGGCGATACCTGCGACCACGTGGCGCCGCCGCGCCAGCCTGCGAAGCATTTTCCGGTAGGGCCGCGGCTCTGGCGACAGCTCCCACTCCCGAAGAGCCAGGAGGGAAAGCCGTGCCTCGTTGGAAAGCTCTTTGGCAGCCGCTCGCGTGGCCCCACAGCCCGTGGGGCTGCGGACTTTCCGGCGGCCGTCAGCCTCAGCGCCACCGGCGCCCACGTGGCGCCGCCGCGCCAGCCTGCGAAGCATTTTCCGGTAGGGCCGCGTCTCTGGCGACAGTTCCCACGCCCGAAGAGCCAGGAGGGAAAGCCGTGCCTCGTTGGAAAGCTCTTTGGCAGCCGCTCGCGTGGCCCCACAGCCCGTGGGGCTGCGGGCTTTCCGGCGGCCGTCAGCCTCGGCGACACCTGCACCCACGTGGTGCCGCCGCGCCAGCCTGCGAAGCATTTTCCGGTAGGGCCGCGGCTGTGGCGACAGCTCCCACGCCCGAAGAGCCAGGAGGGAAAGCCGTGCCTCGTTGGAAAGCTCTTTGGCAGCCGCTCGCGTGGCCCCACAGCCCGTGGGGCTGCGGGCCTTCCGGCAGTCGTCAGCCTCCGTGCCACCAGTGCCCACGTGGCGCCGCCGCGCCAGCCTGCGAAGCATTTTCCGGTAGGGCCGCGGCTCTGGCGACAGCTCCCACGCCCGAAGAGCGAGGACGGAAAGCCGTGCCTCGTTGGAAAGCTCTTTGGCAGCCGCTCGCGTGGCCCCAGAGCCCGTGGGGTGCGGGCTTTCCGGCGGCCGTCAGCCTCGGCGCCACCGGCGCCCATGTGGCGCCGCCGCGCCAGCCTGCGAAGCATTTTCCGCTAGGGCCGCGGCTGTGGCGACAGTTCCCACGCCCGAAGAGCCAGGAGGGAAAGCCGTGCCTCGTTGGAAAGCTCTTTGGCAGCCGCTCGCGTGGCCCCACAGCCCGTGGGGCTGCGGGCTTTCCGGCGGCCATCAGCCTCGGCTACACAAGGGCACACGTGGTGCCGCCGTGCCAGCCTGCGAAGCATTTTCCGGTAGGACCGCGGCTCTGGCGACAGCTCCCACGCCCGAAGAGCCAGGAGGGAAAGCCGTGCCTCGTTGGAAAGGTCTTTGGCAGCCGCTCGCCTGGCCCCACAGCCCGTGGGGCTGCGGGCTTTCCGGCGGCCGTCAGCCTCGGCGCCACCGGCGCCCACGTGGCGCCGCCGCGCCAGCCTGCGAAGCATTTTCCGGTAGGGCCGCGGCTCTGGCGACAGCTCCCACGCCCGAAGAGCCAGGAGGGAAAGCCGTGCCTCGTTGGAAAGCTCTTTGGCAGCCGCTCGCGTGGCCCCACAGCCCGTGGGGCTGCGGGCTTTCCGGCGGCCGTCAGTCTCGTCGACACCGGCGCCCACGTGGCTCCGCCGCGCCAGCCTGCGAAGCATTTTCCGGTAGGGCCGCGTCTCTGGCGACAGCTCCCACACCCGAAGAGCCAGGAGGGAAAGCCGTGCCTCGTTGGAAAGCTCTTTGGCAGCCGCTCGCGTGGCCCCACAGCCCGTGGGGCTGCGGGCTTTCCGGCGGCCGTCAGCCTCGGCGCCACCGGCGCCCACGTGGCGCCGCCGCGCCAGCCTGTGAAGCATTTTCCGGTAGGGCCGCGGCTCTGGCGACAGCTCCCACGCCCGAAGAGCCAGGAGGGAAAGCCGTGCCTCGTTGGAAAGCTCTTTGGCAGCCGCTCGCGTGGCCCCACAGCCCGTGGGGCTGCGGGCTTTCCGGCGGCCGTCAGCCTCGTCGACACCGTCGCCCACGTGGCGCCGCCGCGCCAGCCTGCGAAGCATTTTCCGGTAGGGCCGCGGCTCTGGCGACAGCTCCCACGCCCGAAGAGCCAGGAGGGAAAGCCGTGCCTCGTTGGAAAGCTCTTTGGCAGCCGCTCGCGTGGCCCCACAGCCCGTGGGGCTGCGGGCCTTCCGGCAGTCGTCAGCCTCGGTGCCACCAGTGCCCACGTGGCGCCGCCGCGCCAGCCTGCGAAGCATTTTCCGGTAGGGCCGCGGCTCTGGCGACAGCTCCCACGCCCGAAGAGCCAGGTGGGAAAGCCGTGCCTCGTTGGAAAGCTCTTTGGCAGCCGCTCGCGTGGCCCCACAGCCCGTGGGGCTGCGGGCTTTCCGGCGGCCGTCAGCCTCGGCGACACCGTCGCCCACGTGGCGCCGCCGCGCCAGCCTGCGAAGCATTTTCCGGTAGGGCCGCGGCTCTGGCGACAGCTCCCACGCCCGAAGAGCCAGGACGGAAAGCCGTGCCTCGATGGAAAGCTCTTTGGCAGCCGCTCGCGTGGCCCCACAGCCTGTGGGGCTGCGGGCTTTCCGGCGGCCGTCAGCCTCGGCGCCACCGGCGCCCATGTGGCGCCGCCGCGCCAGCCTGCGAAGCATTTTCCGCTAGGGCCGCGGCTGTGGCGACAGCTCCCACGCCCGAAGAGCCAGGAGGGAAAGCCGTGCCTCGTTGGAAAGCTCTTTGGCAGCCGCTCGCGTGGCCCCAGAGCCCGTGGGGCTGCGGGATTTCCGGCGGCCATCAGCCTCGGCGACACAAGGGCACACGTGGTGCCGCCGCGCCAGCCTGCGAAGCATTTTCCGGTAGGGCCGCGTCTCTGGCGACAGCTCCCACACCCGAAGAGCCAGGAGGGAAAGCCGTGCCTCGTTGGAAAGCTCTTTGGCAGCCGCTCGCGTGGCCCCACAGCCCGTGGGGCTGCGGGCTTTCCGGCGGCCGTCAGCCTCGGCGACACCTGCGCCCACGTGGCGCCGCCGCGCCAGCCTGTGAAGCATTTTCCGGTAGGGCCGCGGCTCTGGCGACAGCTCCCACGCCCGAGGAGCCAGGAGGGAAAGCCGTGCCTCGTTGGAAAGCTCTTTGGCAGCCGCTCGCGTGGCCCCACAGCCCGTGGGGCTGCGGGCTTTCCGGCGGCCGTCAGCCTCGTCGACACCGGCGCCCACGTGGCGCCGCCGCGCCAGCCTGCGAAGCATTTTCCGGTAGGGCCGCGGCTGTGGCGACAGCTCCCACGCCCGAAGAGCCAGGAGGGAAAGCCGTGCCTCGTTGGAAAGCTCTTTGGCAGCCGCTCGCGTGGCCCCACAGCCCGTGGGGCTGCGGGCCTTCCGGCAGTCGTCAGCCTCGGTGCCACCAGTGCCCACGTGGCGCCGCCGCGCCAGCCTGCGAAGCATTTTCCGGTAGGGCCGCGGCTCTCGCGACAGCTCCCACGCCCGAAGAGCCAGGTGGGAAAGCCGTGCCTCGTTGGAAAGCTCTTTGGCAGCCGCTCGCGTGGCCCCACAGCCCGTGGGGCTGCGGGCTTTCCGGCGGCCGTCAGCCTCGGCGACACCTGCGACCACGTGGCGCCGCCGCGCCAGCCTGCGAACCATTTTCCGGTAGGGCCGCGTCTCTGGCGACAGCTCCAACACCCGAAGAGCCAGGAGGGAAAGCCGTGCCTCGTTGGAAAGCTCTTTGGCAGCCGCTCGCGTGGCCCCACAGCCCGTGGGGCTGCGGGCTTTCCGGCGGCCGTCAGCCTCGGCGCCACCGGCGCCCACGTGGCGCCGCCGCGCCAGCCTGCGAAGCATTTTCCGGTAGGGCCGCGGCTCTGGCGACAGCTCCCACGCCCGAAGAGCCAGGAGGGAAAGCCGTGCCTCGTTGGAAAGCTCTTTGGCAGCCGCTCGCGTGGCCCCACAGCCCGTGGGGCTGCGGGCTTTCCGGCGGCCGTCAGCCTCGGCGATACCTGCGACCACGTGGCGCCGCCGCGCCAGCCTGCGAAGCATTTTCCGGTAGGGCCGCGGCTCTGGCGACAGCTCCCACGCCCGAAGAGCCAGGAGGGAAAGCCGTGCCTCGTTGGAAAGCTCTTTGGCAGCCGCTCGCGTGGCCCCACAGCCCGTGGGGCTGCGGACTTTCCGGCGGCCGTCAGCCTCGGCGCCACCGGCGCCCACGTGGCGCCGCCGCGCCAGCCTGCGAAGCATTTTCCGGTAGGGCCGCGTCTCTGGCGACAGTTCCCACGCCCGAAGAGCCAGGAGGGAAAGCCGTGCCTCGTTGGAAAGCTCTTTGGCAGCCGCTCGCGTGGCCCCACAGCCCGTGGGGCTGCGGGCTTTCCAGCGGCCGTCAGCCTCGGCGACACCTGCACCCACGTGGCGCCGCCGCGCCAGCCTGCGAAGCATTTTCCGGTAGGGCCGCGGCTGTGGCGACAGCTCCCACGCCCGAAGAGCCAGGAGGGAAAGCCGTGCCTCATTGGAAAGCTCTTTGGCAGCCGCTCGCGTGGCCCCACAGCCCGTGGGGCTGCGGGCCTTCCGGCAGTCGTCAGCCTCCGTGCCACCAGTGCCCACGTGGCGCCGCCGCGCCAGCCTGCGAAGCATTTTCCGGTAGGGCCGCGGCTCTGGCGACAGCTCCCACGCCCGAAGAGCCAGGAGGGAAAGCCGTGCCTCGTTGGAAAGCTCTTTGGCAGCCGCTCGCGTAGCCCCACAGCCCGTGGGGCTGCGGGCTTTCCGGCGGCCGTCAGCCTCGGCGACACCTGCGAGCACGTGGCGCCGCCGCGCCAGCCTGCGAAGCATTTTCCGGTAGGACCGCGGCTGTGGCGACAGCTCCCACGCCCGAAGAGCCAGGAGGGAAAGCCGTGCCTCGTTGGAAAGCTCTTTGGCAGCCGCTCGCGTGGCCCCACAGCCCGTGGGGCTGCGGGCTTTCCGGCGGCCATCAGCCTCGGCGACACCAGGGCACACGTGGCGCCGCCGCGCCAGCCTGCGAAGCATTTTCCGGTAGGACCGCGTCTCTGGCGACAGCTCCCACGCCCGAAGAGCCAGGAGGGAAAGCCGTGCCTCGTTGGAAAGCTCTTTGGCAGCCGCTCGCGTGGCCCCACAGCCCGTGGGGCTGCGGGCTTTCCGGCGGCCGTCAGCCTCGGCGACACCAGTGCCCACGTGGCGCCGCACCGCCAGCCTGCGAAGCATTTTCCGGTAGGGCCGCGTCTCTGGCGACAGCTCCCACGCCCGAAGAGCCAGGAGGGAAAGCCGTGCCTCGTTGGAAAGCTCTTTGGCAGCCACTCGCGTGGCCCCACAGCCCGTGGGGCTGCGGGCTTTCCGGCGGCCGTCAGCCTCGGCGACACCGGCGCCCACGTGGCGCCGCCGCGCCAGCCTGCGAAGCATTTTCCGGTAGGGCCGCGGCTCTGGCGACAGCTCCCACGCCCGAAGAGCCAGGAGGGAAAGCCGTGCCTCGATGGAAAGCTCTTTGGCAGCCGCTCGTGTGGCCCCACAGCCCGTGGGGCTGCGGGCTTTCCGGCGGCCATCAGCCTCGGCGCCACCGGCGCCCATGTGGCGCCGCCGCGCCAGCCTGCGAAGCATTTTCCGGTAGGGCCGCGGCTGTGGCGACAGCTCCCACGCCCGAAGAGCCAGGAGGGAAAGCCGTGCCTCGTTGGAAAGCTCTTTGGCAGCCGCTCGCATGGCCCCATAGCCCGTGGGGCTGCGGGCTTTCCGGCGGCCGTCAGCCTCGGCGACACCAGGGCACACGTGGCGCCGCCGCGCCAGCCTGCGAAGCATTTTCCGGTAGGGCCGCGTCTCTGGCGACAGCTCCCACGCCCGAAGAGCCAGGAGGGAAAGCCGTGCCTCGTTGGAAAGGTCTTTGGCAGCCGCTCGCGTGGCCCCACAGCCCGTGGGGCTGCGGGCTTTCCGGCGGCCGTCAGCCTCGGCGACACCGGCGCCCACGTGGCGCCGCCGCGCCAGCCTGCGAAGCATTTTCCGGTAGGGCCGCGTCTCTGGCGACAGCTCCCACGCCCGAAGAGCCAGGAGGGAAAGCCGTGCCTCGTTGGAAAGCTCTTTGGCAGCCGCTCGCGTGGCCCCACAGCCCGTGGGGCTGCGGGCTTTCCGGCGGCCGTCAGCCTCGGCGACACCGGCGCCCACGTGGCGCCGCCGCGCCAGCCTGCGAAGCATTTTCCGGTAGGGCCGCGGCTCTGGCGACAGCTCCCACGCCCGAAGAGCCAGGAGGGAAAGCCGTGCCTCGTTGGAAAGCTCTTTGGCAGTCGCTCGCGTGGCCCCAGTGCCCGTGGGGCTGCGGGCTTTCCGGCGGCCGTCAGCCTCGGCGATACCTGCGACCACGTGGCGCCGCCGCGCCAGCCTGCGAAGCATTTTCCGGTAGGGCCGCGGCTCTGGCGACACCTCCCACTCCCGAAGAGCCAGGAGGGAAAGCCGTGCCTCGTTGGAAAGCTCTTTGGCAGCCGCTCGCGTGGCCCCACAGCCCGTGGGGCTGCGGACTTTCCGGCGGCCGTCAGCCTCAGCGCCACCGGCGCCCACGTGGCGCCGCCGCGCCAGCCTGCGAAGCATTTTCCGGTAGGGCCGCGTCTCTGGCGACAGTTCCCACGCCCGAAGAGCCAGGAGGGAAAGCCGTGCCTCGTTGGAAAGCTCTTTGGCAGCCGCTCGCGTGGCCCCACAGCCCGTGGGGCTGCGGGCTTTCCGGCGGCCGTCAGCCTCGGCGACACCTGCACCCACGTGGTGCCGCCGCGCCAGCCTGCGAAGCATTTTCCGGTAGGGCCGCGGCTGTGGCGACAGCTCCCACGCCCGAAGAGCCAGGAGGGAAAGCCGTGCCTCGTTGGAAAGCTCTTTGGCAGCCGCTCGCGTGGACCCACAGCCCGTGGGGCTGCGGGCCTTCCGGCAGTCGTCAGCCTCGGTGCCACCAGTGCCCACGTGGCGCCGCCGCGCCAGCCTGCGAAGCATTTTCCGGTAGGGCCGCGGCTCTGGCGACAGCTCCCACGCCCGAAGAGCCAGGAGGGAAAGCCGTGCCTCGTTGGAAAGCTCTTTGGCAGCCGCTCGCGTGGCCCCAGAGCCCGTGGGGTGCGGGCTTTCCGGCGGCCGTCAGCCTCGGCGCCACCGGCGCCCATGTGGCGCCGCCGCGCCAGCCTGCGAAGCATTTTCCGCTAGGGCCGCGGCTGTGGCGACAGCTCCCACGCCCGAAGAGCCAGGAGGGAAAGCCGTGCCTCGTTGGAAAGCTCTTTGGCAGCCGCTCGCGTGGCCCCACAGCCCGTGGGGCTGCGGGCTTTCCGGCGGCCATCAGCCTCGGCTACACAAGGGCACACGTGGTGCCGCCGTGCCAGCCTGCGAAGCATTTTCCGGTAGGACCGCGGCTCTGGCGACAGCTCCCACGCCCGAAGAGCCAGGAGGGAAAGCCGTGCCTCGTTGGAAAGGTCTTTGGCAGCCGCTCGCCTGGCCCCACAGCCCGTGGGGCTGCGGGCTTTCCGGCGGCCGTCAGCCTCGGCGCCACCGGCGCCCACGTGGCGCCGCCGCGCCAGCCTGCGAAGCATTTTCCGGTAGGGCCGCGGCTCTGGCGACAGCTCCCACGCCCGAAGAGCCAGGAGGGAAAGCCGTGCCTCGTTGGAAAGCTCTTTGGCAGCCGCTCGCGTGGCCCCACAGCCCGTGGGGCTGCGGGCTTTCCGGCGGCCGTCAGTCTCGTCGACACCGGCGCCCACGTGGCTCCGCCGCGCCAGCCTGCGAAGCATTTTCCGGTAGGGCCGCGTCTCTGGCGACAGCTCCCACACCCGAAGAGCCAGGAGGGAAAGCCGTGCCTCGTTGGAAAGCTCTTTGGCAGCCGCTCGCGTGGCCCCACAGCCCGTGGGGCTGCGGGCTTTCCGGCGGCCGTCAGCCTCGGCGCCACCGGCGCCCACGTGGCGCCGCCGCGCCAGCCTGCGAAGCATTTTCCGGTAGGGCCGCGGCTCTGGCGACAGCTCCCACGCCCGAAGAGCCAGGAGGGAAAGCCGTGCCTCGTTGGAAAGCTCTTTGGCAGCCGCTCGCGTGGCCCCACAGCCCGTGGGGCTGCGGGCTTTCCGGCGGCCGTCAGCCTCGTCGACACCGTCGCCCACGTGGCGCCGCCGCGCCAGCCTGCGAAGCATTTTCCGGTAGGGCCGCGGCTCTGGCGACAGCTCCCACGCCCGAAGAGCCAGGAGGGAAAGCCGTGCCTCGTTGGAAAGCTCTTTGGCAGCCGCTCGCGTGGCCCCACAGCCCGTGGGGCTGCGGGCCTTCCGGCAGTCGTCAGCCTCGGTGCCACCAGTGCCCACGTGGCGCCGCCGCGCCAGCCTGCGAAGCATTTTCCGGTAGGGCCGCGGCTCTGGCGACAGCTCCCACGCCCGAAGAGCCAGGTGGGAAAGCCGTGCCTCGTTGGAAAGCTCTTTGGCAGCCGCTCGCGTGGCCCCACAGCCCGTGGGGCTGCGGGCTTTCCGGCGGCCGTCAGCCTCGGCGACACCTGCGACCACGTGGCGCCGCCGCGCCAGCCTGCGAAGCATTTTCCGGTAGGGCCGCGTCTCTGGCGACAGCTCCAACACCCGAAGAGCCAGGAGGGAAAGCCGTGCCTCGTTGGAAAGCTCTTTGGCAGCCGCTCGCGTGGCCCCACAGCCCGTGGGGCTGCGGGCCTTCCGGCAGTCGTCAGCCTCCGTGCCACCAGTGCCCACGTGGCGCCGCCGCGCCAGCCTGCGAAGCATTTTCCGGTAGGGCCGCGGCTCTGGCGACAGCTCCCACGCCCGAAGAGCCAGGAGGGAAAGCCGTGCCTCGTTGGAAAGGTCTTTGGCAGCCGCTCGCGTGGCCCCACAGCCCGTGGGGCTGCGGGCTTTCCGGCGGCCGTCAGCCTCGGCGACACCTGCGAGCACGTGGCGCCGCCGCGCCAGCCTGCGAAGCATTTTCCGGTAGGGCCGCGGCTGTGGCGACAGCTCCCACGCCCGAAGAGCCAGGAGGGAAAGCCGTGCCTCGTTGGAAAGCTCTTTGGCAGCCGCTCGCGTGGCCCCACAGCCCGTGGGGCTGCGGGCTTTCCGGCGGCCGTCAGCCTCGGCGACACCGGCGCCCACGTGGCGCCGCCGCGCCAGCCTGCGAAGCATTTTCCGGTAGGGCCGCGGCTCTGGCGACAGCTCCCACGCCCGAAGAGCCAGGAGGGAAAGCCCTGCCTCGATGGAAAGCTCTTTGGCAGCCGCTCGCGTGGCCCCACAGCCCGTGGGGCTGCGGGCTTTCCGGCGGCCATCAGCCTCGGCGCCACCGGCGCCCATGTGGCGCCGCCGCGCCAGCCTGCGAAGCATTTTCCGGTAGGGCCGCGGCTGTGGCGACAGCTCCCACGCCCGAAGAGCCAGGAGGGAAAGCCGTGCCTCGTTGGAAAGCTCTTTGGCAGCCGCTCGCATGGCCCCATAGCCCGTGGGGCTGCGGGCTTTCCGGCGGCCGTCAGCCTCGGCGACACCAGGGCACACGTGGCGCCGCCGCGCCAGCCTGCGAAGCATTTTCCGGTAGGGCCGCGTCTCTGGCGACAGCTCCCACGCCCGAAGAGCCAGGAGGGAAAGCCGTGCCTCGTTGGAAAGCTCTTTGGCAGCCGCTCGCGTGGCCCCACAGCCCGTGGGGCTGCGGGCTTTCCGGCGGCCGTCAGCCTCGGCGACACCGGCGCCCACGTGGCGCCGCCGCGCCAGCCTGCGAAGCATTTTCCGGTAGGGCCGCGGCTCTGGCGACAGCTCCCACGCCCGAAGAGCCAGGAGGGAAAGCCGTGCCTCGTTGGAAAGCTCTTTGGCAGCCGCTCGCGTGGCCCCACAGCCCGTGGGGCTGCGGGCTTTCCGGCGGCCGTCAGCCTCGGCGACACCGGCGCCCACGTGGCGCCGCCGCGCCAGCCTGCGAAGCATTTTCCGGTAGGGCCGCGGCTGTGGCGACAGCTCCCACGCCCGAAGAGCCAGGAGGGAAAGCCGTGCCTCGTTGGAAAGCTCTTTGGCAGCCGCTCGCGTGGCCCCACAGCCCATGGGGCTGCGGGCTTTCCGGCGGCCGTCAGCCTCGGCGACACCTGCGACCACGTGGCGCCGCACCGCCAGCCTGCGAAGCATTTTCCGGTAGGGCCGCGGCTCTGGCGACAGCTCCCACGCCCGAAGATCCAGGAGGGAAAGCCGTGCCTCGTTGGAAAGCTCTTTGGCAGCCGCTCGCGTGGCCCCAGTGCCCGTGGGGCTGCGGGCTTTCCGGCGGCCGTCAGCCTCGGCGATACCTGCGACCACGTGGCGCCGCCGCGCCAGCCTGCGAAGCATTTTCCGGTAGGGCCGCGGCTCTGGCGACAGCTCCCACTCCCGAAGAGCCAGGAGGGAAAGCCGTGCCTCGATGGAAAGCTCTTTGGCAGCCGCTCGCGTGGCCCCACAGCCCGTGGGGCTGCGGGCTTTCCGGCGGCCGTCAGCCTCGGCGCCACCGGCGCCCATGTGGCGCCGCCGCGCCAGCCTGCGAAGCATTTTCCGGTAGGGCCGCGGCTGTGGCGACAGCTCCCACGCCCGAAGAGCCAGGAGGGAAAGCCGTGCCTCGTTGGAAAGCCCTTTGGCAGCCGCTCGCATGGCCCCATAGCCCGTGGGGCTGCGGGCTTTCCGGCGGCCGTCAGCCTCGGCGACACCAGGGCACACGTGGCGCCGCCGCGCCAGCCTGCGAAGCATTTTCCGGTAGGGCCGCGTCTCTGGCGACAGCTCCCACGCCCGAAGAGCCAGGAGGGAAAGCCGTGCCTCGTTGGAAAGCTCTTTGGCAGCCGCTCGCGTGGCCCCACAGCCCGTGGGGCTGCGGGCTTTCCGGCGGCCGTCAGCCTCGGCGCCACCGGCGCCCACGTGGCGCCGCCGCGCCAGCCTGCGAAGCATTTTCCGGTAGGGCCGCGGCTCTGGCGACAGCTCCCACGCCCGAAGAGCCAGGACGGAAAGCCGTGCCTCGTTGGAAAGCTCTTTGGCAGCCGCTCGCGTGGCCCCACAGCCCGTGGGGCTGCGGGCTTTCCGGCGGCCGTCAGCCTCGGCGACACCGGCGCCCACGTGGCGCCGCCGCGCCAGCCTGCGAAGCATTTTCCGGTAGGGCCGCGGCTGTGGCGACAGCTCCCACGCCCGAAGAGCCAGGAGGGAAAGCCGTGCCTCGTTGGAAAGCTCTTTGGCAGCCGCTCGCGTGGCCCCAGAGCCCGTGGGGCTGCGGGCTTTCCGGCGGCCGTCAGCCTCGGCGACACCAGTGCCCACGTGGCGCCGCACCGCCAGCCTGCGAAGCATTTTCCGGTAGGGCCGCGGCTCTGGCGACAGCTCCCACGCCCGAAGAGCCAGGAGGGAAAGCCGTGCCTCCTTGGAAAGCTCTTTGGCAGTCGCTCGCGTGGCCCCAGTGCCCGTGGGGCTGCGGGCTTTCCGGCGGCCGTCAGCCTCGGCGATACCTGCGACCACGTGGCGCCGCCGCGCCAGCCTGCGAAGCATTTTCCGGTAGGGCCGCGGCTCTGGCGACAGCTCCCACTCCCGAAGAGCCAGGAGGGAAAGCCGTGCCTCGTTGGAAAGCTCTTTGGCAGCCGCTCGCGTGGCCCCACAGCCCGTGGGGCTGCGGACTTTCCGGCGGCCGTCAGCCTCGGCGCCACCGGCGCCCACGTGGCGCCGCCGCGCCAGCCTGCGAAGCATTTTCCGGTAGGGCCGCGTCTCTGGCGACAGTTCCCACGCCCGAAGAGCCAGGAGGGAAAGCCGTGCCTCGTTGGAAAGCTCTTTGGCAGCCGCTCGCGTGGCCCCACAGCCCGTGGGGCTGCGGGCTTTCCGGCGGCCGTCAGCCTCGGCGACACCTGCACCCACGTGGCGCCGCCGCGCCAGCCTGCGAAGCATTTTCCGGTAGGGCCGCGTCTCTGGCGACAGCTCCCACGCCCGAAGAGCCAGGAGGGAAAGCCGTGCCTCGTTGGAAAGCTCTTTGGCAGCCGCTCGCGTGGCCCCACAGCCCGTGGGGCTGCAGGCTTTCCGGCGGCCATCAGCCTCGGCGACACAAGGGCACACGTGGTGCCGCCGTGCCAGCCTGCGAAGCATTTTCCGGTAGGACCGCGGCTCTGGCGACAGCTCCCACGCCCGAAGAGCCAGGAGGGAAAGCCGTGCCTCGTTGGAAAGGTCTTTGGCAGCCGCTCGCGTGGCCCCACAGCCCGTGGGGCTGCGGGCTTTCCGGCGGCCGTCAGCCTCGGCGCCACCGGCGCCCACGTGGCGCCGCCGCGCCAGCCTGCGAAGCATTTTCCGGTAGGGCCGCGTCTCTGGCGACAGCTCCCCCTCCCGAAGAGCCAGGAGGGAAAGCCGTGCCTCGTTGGAAAGCTCTTTGGCAGCCGCTCGCGTGGCCCCACAGCCCGTGGGGCTGCGGGTGTTCCGGCGGCCGTCAGCCTCGTCGACACCGGCGCCCACGTGGCTCCGCCGCGCCAGCCTGCGAAGCATTTTCCGGTAGGGCCGCGGCTGTGGCGACAGCTCCCACGCCCGAAGAGCCAGGAGGGAAAGCCGTGCCTCATTGGAAATCTCTTTGGCAGCCGCTCGCGTGGCCCCACAGCCCATGGGGCTGCGGGCTTTCCGGCGGCCGTCAGCCTCGGCGACACCTGCGACCACGTGGCGCCGCACCGCCAGCCTGCGAAGCATTTTCCGGTAGGGCCGCGGCTCTGGCGACAGCTCCCACGCCCGAAGATCCAGGAGGGAAAGCCGTGCCTCGTTGGAAAGCTCTTTGGCAGCCGCTCGCGTGGCCCCAGTGCCCGTGGGGCTGCGGGCTTTCCGGCGGCCGTCAGCCTCGGCGATACCTGCGACCACGTGGCGCCGCCGCGCCAGCCTGCGAAGCATTTTCCGGTAGGGCCGCGGCTCTGGCGACAGCTCCCACTCCCGAAGAGCCAGGAGGGAAAGCCGTGCCTCGATGGAAAGCTCTTTGGCAGCCGCTCGCGTGGCCCCACAGCCCGTGGGGCTGCGGGCTTTCCGGCGGCCGTCAGCCTCGGCGCCACCGGCGCCCATGTGGCGCCGCCGCGCCAGCCTGCGAAGCATTTTCCGGTAGGGCCGCGGCTGTGGCGACAGCTCCCACGCCCGAAGAGCCAGGAGGGAAAGCCGTGCCTCGTTGGAAAGCCCTTTGGCAGCCGCTCGCATGGCCCCATAGCCCGTGGGGCTGCGGGCTTTCCGGCGGCCGTCAGCCTCGGCGACACCAGGGCACACGTGGCGCCGCCGCGCCAGCCTGCGAAGCATTTTCCGGTAGGGCCGCGTCTCTGGCGACAGCTCCCACGCCCGAAGAGCCAGGAGGGAAAGCCGTGCCTCGTTGGAAAGCTCTTTGGCAGCCGCTCGCGTGGCCCCACAGCCCGTGGGGCTGCGGGCTTTCCGGCGGCCGTCAGCCTCGGCGCCACCGGCGCCCACGTGGCGCCGCCGCGCCAGCCTGCGAAGCATTTTCCGGTAGGGCCGCGGCTCTGGCGACAGCTCCCACGCCCGAAGAGCCAGGACGGAAAGCCGTGCCTCGTTGGAAAGCTCTTTGGCAGCCGCTCGCGTGGCCCCACAGCCCGTGGGGCTGCGGGCTTTCCGGCGGCCGTCAGCCTCGGCGACACCGGCGCCCACGTGGCGCCGCCGCGCCAGCCTGCGAAGCATTTTCCGGTAGGGCCGCGGCTGTGGCGACAGCTCCCACGCCCGAAGAGCCAGGAGGGAAAGCCGTGCCTCGTTGGAAAGCTCTTTGGCAGCCGCTCGCGTGGCCCCACAGCCCGTGGGGCTGCGGGCTTTCCGGCGGCCGTCAGCCTCGGCGACACCAGTGCCCACGTGGCGCCGCACCGCCAGCCTGCGAAGCATTTTCCGGTAGGGCCGCGGCTCTGGCGACAGCTCCCACGCCCGAAGAGCCAGGAGGGAAAGCCGTGCCTCCTTGGAAAGCTCTTTGGCAGTCGCTCGCGTGGCCCCAGTGCCCGTGGGGCTGCGGGCTTTCCGGCGGCCGTCAGCCTCGGCGATACCTGCGACCACGTGGCGCCGCCGCGCCAGCCTGCGAAGCATTTTCCGGTAGGGCCGCGGCTCTGGCGACAGCTCCCACTCCCGAAGAGCCAGGAGGGAAAGCCGTGCCTCGTTGGAAAGCTCTTTGGCAGCCGCTCGCGTGGCCCCACAGCCCGTGGGGCTGCGGACTTTCCGGCGGCCGTCAGCCTCGGCGCCACCGGCGCCCACGTGGCGCCGCCGCGCCAGCCTGCGAAGCATTTTCCGGTAGGGCCGCGTCTCTGGCGACAGTTCCCACGCCCGAAGAGCCAGGAGGGAAAGCCGTGCCTCGTTGGAAAGCTCTTTGGCAGCCGCTCGCGTGGCCCCACAGCCCGTGGGGCTGCGGGCTTTCCGGCGGCCGTCAGCCTCGGCGACACCTGCACCCACGTGGCGCCGCCGCGCCAGCCTGCGAAGCATTTTCCGGTAGGGCCGCGTCTCTGGCGACAGCTCCCACGCCCGAAGAGCCAGGAGGGAAAGCCGTGCCTCGTTGGAAAGCTCTTTGGCAGCCGCTCGCGTGGCCCCACAGCCCGTGGGGCTGCAGGCTTTCCGGCGGCCATCAGCCTCGGCGACACAAGGGCACACGTGGTGCCGCCGTGCCAGCCTGCGAAGCATTTTCCGGTAGGACCGCGGCTCTGGCGACAGCTCCCACGCCCGAAGAGCCAGGAGGGAAAGCCGTGCCTCGTTGGAAAGGTCTTTGGCAGCCGCTCGCGTGGCCCCACAGCCCGTGGGGCTGCGGGCTTTCCGGCGGCCGTCAGCCTCGGCGCCACCGGCGCCCACGTGGCGCCGCCGCGCCAGCCTGCGAAGCATTTTCCGGTAGGGCCGCGTCTCTGGCGACAGCTCCCCCTCCCGAAGAGCCAGGAGGGAAAGCCGTGCCTCGTTGGAAAGCTCTTTGGCAGCCGCTCGCGTGGCCCCACAGCCCGTGGGGCTGCGGGTGTTCCGGCGGCCGTCAGCCTCGTCGACACCGGCGCCCACGTGGCTCCGCCGCGCCAGCCTGCGAAGCATTTTCCGGTAGGGCCGCGGCTGTGGCGACAGCTCCCACGCCCGAAGAGCCAGGAGGGAAAGCCGTGCCTCATTGGAAATCTCTTTGGCAGCCGCTCGCGTGGCCCCACAGCCCGTGGGGCTGCGGGCCTTCCAGCAGTCGTCAGCCTCGGTGCCACCAGTGCCCACGTGGCGCCGCCGCGCCAGCCTGCGAAGCATTTTCCGGTAGGGCCGCGGCTCTGGCGACAGCTCCCACGCCCGAAGAGCCAGGAGGGAAAGCCGTGCCTCGTTGGAAAGCTCTTTGGCAGCCGCTCGCGTGGCCCCACAGCCCGTGGGGCTGCGGGCTTTCCGGCGGCCGTCAGCCTCGGCGACACCTGCGACCACGTGGCGCCGCCACGCCAGCCTGCGAAGCATTTTCCGGTAGGGCCGCGTCTCTGGCGACAGCTCCCACACCCGAAGAGCCAGGAGGGAAAGCCGTGCCTCGTTGGAAAGCTCTTTGGCAGCCGCTCGCGTGGCCCCAGAGCCCGTGGGGCTGCGGGCTTTCCGGCGGCCGTCAGCCTCGGCGCCACCGGCGCCCACGTGGCGCCGCCGCGCCAGCCTGCGAAGCATTTTCCGGTAGGGCCGCGGCTCTGGCGACAGCTCCCACGCCCGAAGAGCCAGGAGGGAAAGCCGTGCCTCGTTGGAAAGCTCTTTGGCAGCCGCTCGCGTGGCCCCACAGCCCGTGGGGCTGCGGGCTTTCCGGCGGCCGTCAGCCTCGTCGACACCGGCGCCCACGTGGTGCCGCCGCGCCAGCCTGCGAAGCATTTTCCGGTAGGGCCGCGGCTCTGGCGACAGCTCCCACGCCCGAAGAGCCAGGAGGGAAAGCCGTGCCTCGTTGGAAAGCTCTTTGGCAGCCGCTCGCGTGGCCCCTCAGCCCGTGGGGCTGCGGGCCTTCCGGCAGTCGTCAGCCTCGGTGCCACCAGTGCCCACGTGGCGCCGCCGCGCCAGCCTGCGAAGCATTTTCCGGTAGGGCCGCGTCTCTGGCGACAGCTCCCACGCCCGAAGAGCCAGGTGGGAAAGCCGTGCCTCGTTGGAAAGCTCTTTGGCAGCCGCTCGCGTGGCCCCACAGCCCGTGGGGCTGCGGGCTTTCCGGCGGCCGTCAGCCTCGGCGACACCTGCGACCACGTGGCGCCGCCGCGCCAGCCTGCGAAGCATTTTCCGGTAGGGCCGCGTCTCTGGCGACAGCTCCAACACCCGAAGAGCCAGGAGGGAAAGCCGTGCCTCGTTGGAAAGCTCTTTGGCAGCCGCTCGCGTGGCCCCACAGCCCGTGGGGCTGCGGGCTTTCCGGCGGCCGTCAGCCTCGGCGATACCTGCGACCACGTGGCGCCGCCGCGCCAGCCTGCGAAGCATTTTCCGGTAGGGCCGCGGCTCTGGCGACAGCTCCCACGCCCGAAGAGCCAGGAGGGAAAGCCGTGCCTCGTTGGAAAGCTCTTTGGCAGCCGCTCGCGTGGCCCCACAGCCCGTGGGGCTGCGGACTTTCCGGCGGCCGTCAGCCTCGGCGCCACCGGCGCCCACGTGGCGCCGCCGCGCCAGCCTGCGAAGCATTTTCCGGTAGGGCCGCGTCTCTGGCGACAGTTCCCACGCCCGAAGAGCCAGGAGGGAAAGCCGTGCCTCGTTGGAAAGCTCTTTGGCAGCCGCTCGCGTGGCCCCACAGCCCGTGGGGCTGCGGGCTTTCCAGCGGCCGTCAGCCTCGGCGACACCTGCACCCACGTGGCGCCGCCGCGCCAGCCTGCGAAGCATTTTCCGGTAGGGCCGCGGCTGTGGCGACAGCTCCCACGCCCGAAGAGCCAGGAGGGAAAGCCGTGCCTCGTTGGAAAGCTCTTTGGCAGCCGCTCGCGTGGCCCCACAGCCCGTGGGGCTGCGGGCTTTCCGGCGGCCGTCAGCCTCGGCAACACCGGCGCCCACGTGGCGCCGCCGCGCCAGCCTGCGAAGCATTTTCCGGTAGGGCCGCGGCTCTGGCGACAGCTCCCACGCCCGAAGAGCCAGGAGGGAAAGCCGTGCCTCGATGGAAAGCTCTTTGGCAGCCGCTCGCGTGGCCCCAGAGCCCGTGGGGTGCGGGCTTTCCGGCGGCCGTCAGCCTCGGCGCCACCGGCGCCCATGTGGCGCCGCCGCGCCAGCCTGCGAAGCATTTTCCGGTAGGACCGCGGCTGTGGCGACAGCTCCCACGCCTGAAGAGCCAGGAGGGAAAGCCGTGCCTCGTTGGAAAGCTCTTTGGCAGCCGCTCGCGTGGCCCCACAGCCCGTGGGGCTGCGGGCTTTCCGGCGGCCATCAGCCTCGGCGACACCAGGGCACACGTGGCGCCGCCGCGCCAGCCTGCGAAGCATTTTCCGGTAGGACCGCGGCTCTGGCGACAGCTCCCACGCCCGAAGAGCCAGGAGGGAAAGCCGTGCCTCGTTGGAAAGGTCTTTGGCAGCCGCTCGCGTGGCCCCACAGCCCGTGGGGCTGCGGGCTTTCCGGCGGCCGTCAGCCTCAGCGACACCGGCGCCCACGTGGCGCCGCCGCGCCAGCCTGCGAAGCATTTTCCGGTAGGGCCGCATCTCTGGCGACAGCTCCCACGCCCGAAGAGCCAGGAGGGAAAGCCGTGCCTCGTTGGAAAGCTCTTTGGCAGCCGCTCGCGTGGCCCCACAGCCCGTGGGGCTGCGGGCGTTCCGGCGGCCGTCAGCCTCGGCGACACCGGCGCCCACGTGGCGCCGCCGCGCCAGCCTGCGAAGCATTTTCCGGTAGGGCCGCGTCTCTGGCGACAGCTCCCACGCCCGAAGAGCCAGGAGGGAAAGCCGTGCCTCGTTGGAAACCTCTTTGGCAGCCGCTCGCGTGGCCCCACAGCCCGTGGGGCTGCGGGCTTTCCGGCGGCCGTCAGCCTCGGCGACACCAGTGCCCACGTGGCGCCGCACCGCCAGCCTGCGAAGCATTTTCCGGTAGGGCCGCGGCTGTGGCGACAGCTCCCACGCCCGAAGAGCCAGGAGGGAAAGCCGTGCCTCGTTGGAAAGCTCTTTGGCAGCCACTCGCGTGGCCCCACAGCCCGTGGGGCTGCGGGCTTTCCGGCGGCCGTCAGCCTCGGCGACACCGGCGCCCACGTGGCGCCGCCGCGCCGGCCTGCGAAGCATTTTCCGGTAGGGCCGCGGCTCTGGCGACAGCTCCCACGCCCGAAGAGCCAGGAGGGAAAGCCGTGCCTCATTGGAAAGCTCTTTGGCAGCCGCTCGCGTGGCCCCACAGCCCGTGGGGCTGCGGGCTTTCCGTCGGCCGTCAGCCTCGGCGCCACCGGCGCCCATGTGGCGCCGCCGCGCCAGCCTGCGAAGCATTTTCCGGTAGGGCCGCGGCTGTGGCGACAGCTCCCACGCCCGAAGAGCCAGGAGGGAAAGCCGTGCCTCATTGGAAAGCTCTTTGGCAGCTGCTCGCGTGGCCCCACAGCCCGTGGGGCTGCGGGCTTTCCGTCGGCCATCAGCCTCGGCGACACCTGCGCCCACGTGGCGCCGCCGCGCCAGCCTGCGAAGCATTTTCCAGTAGGGCCGCGTCTCTGGCGACAGCTCCCACGCCCGAAGAGCCAGGAGGGAAAGCCGTGCCTCGATGGAAAGCTCTTTGGCAGCCGCTCGCGTGGCCCCACAGCCCGTGGGGTGCGGGCTTTCCGGCGGCCGTCAGCCTCGGCGCCACCGGCGCCCATGTGGCGCCGCTGCGCCAGCCTGCGAAGCATTTTCCGCTAGGGCCGCGGCTGTGGCGACAGCTCCCACGCCCGAAGAGCCAGGAGGGAAAGCCGTGCCTCGTTGGAAAGCTCTTTGGCATCCGCTCGCATGGCCCCATAGCCCGTGGGGCTGCGGGCTTTCCGGCGGCCATCAGCCTCGGCGACACCAGGGCACACGTGGCGCCGCCGCGCCAGCCTGCGAAGCATTTTCCGGTAGGGCCGCGTCTCTGGCGACAGCTCCCACGCCCGAAGAGCCAGGAGGGAAAGCCGTGCCTCGTTGGAAAGCTCTTTGGCAGCCGCTCGCATGGCCCCATAGCCCGTGGGGCTGCGGGCTTTCCGGCGGCCGTCAGGCTCGGCGACACCTGCGCCCACGTGGCGCCGCCGCGCCAGCCTGCGAAGCATTTTCCGGTAGGGCCGCGTCTCTGGCGACAGCTCCCACGCCCGAAGAGCCAGGAGGGAAAGCCGTGCCTCCTTGGAAAGCTCTTTGGCAGCCGCTCGCGTGGCCCCACAGCCCGTGGGGCTGCGGGCTTTTCGGCGGCCGTCAGCCTCGGCGACAACAGTGCCAACGTGGCGCCGCCGCGCCAGCCTGCGAAGCATTTTCCGGTAGGGCCGCGGCTCTGGTGACAGCTCCCACGCCCGAAGAGCCAGGAGGGAAAGCCGTGCCTCGTTGGAAATCTCTTTGGCAGCTGCTCGCGTGGCCCCAGAGCCCGTGGGGCTGCGGGCTTTCCGGCGGCCATCAGCCTCGACAACACCTGCGACCACGTGGCGCCGCCGCGCCAGCCTGCGAAGCATTTTCCGGTAGGGCCGGGGCTCTGGCGACAGCTCCCATGCCCGAAGAGCCAGGAGGGAAAGCCGTGCCTCATTGGAAACCTCTTTGGCAGCCGCTCGCGTGGCCGCACAGGCCGTGGGGCTGCGGGCTTTCCGTCGGCCATCAGCCTCGGCGACACCTGCGCCCACGTGGCGCCGCCGCGCCAGCCTGCGAAGCATTTTCCAGTAGGGCCGCGTCTCTGGCGACAGCTCCCACGCCCGAAGAGCCAGGAGGGAAAGCCGTGCCTCGATGGAAAGCTCTTTGGCAGCCGCTCGCGTGGCCCCAGAGCCCGTGGGGTGCGGGCTTTCCGGCGGCCGTCAGCCTCGGCGCCACCGGCGCCCATGTGGCGCCGCCGCGCCAGCCTGCGAAGCATTTTCCGCTAGGGCCGCGGCTCTGGCGACAGCTCCCACGCCCGAAGAGCCAGGAGGGAAAGCCGTGCCTCGTTGGAAAGCTCTTTGGCAGCCGCTCGCATGGCCCCATAGCCCGTGGGGCTGCGGGCTTTCCGGCGGCCATCAGCCTCGGCGACACCTGTGCCCACGTGGCGCCGCCGCGCCAGCCTGCGAAGCATTTTCCGGTAGGACCGCGGCTCTGGCGACAGCTCCCACGCCCGAAGAGCCAGGAGGGAAAGCCGTGCCTCGTTGGAAAGGTCTTTGGCAGCCGCTCGCGTGGCCCCACAGCCCGTGGGGCTGCGGGCCTTCCGGCAGCCGTCAGCCTCGGCGCCACCGGCGCCCACGTGGCGCCGCCGCGCCAGCCTGCGAAGCATTTTCCGGTAGGGCCGCGTCTCTGGCGACAGCTCCCACGCCCGAAGAGCCAGGAGGGAAAGCCGTGCCTCGTTGGAAAGCTCTTTGGCAGCCGCTCGCGTGGCCCCACAGCCCGTGGGGCTGCGGGCTTTCCGGCGGCCGTCAGCCTCGGCGACACCAGTGCCCACGTGGCGCCGCACCGCCAGCCTGCGAAGCATTTTCGGGTAGGGCCGCGTCTCTGGCGACAGCTCCCACGCCCGAAGAGCCAGGAGGGAAAGCCGTGCCTCGTTGGAAAGCTCTTTGGCAGCCACTCGCGTGGCCCCACAGCCCGTGGGGCTGCGGGCTTTCCGTCGGCCATTAGCCTCGGCGACACCTGCGCCCACGTGGCGCCGCCGCGCCAGCCTGCGAAGCATTTTCCGGTAGGGCCGCGGTCTCTGGCGACAGCTCCCACGCCCGAAGAGCCAGGAGGGAAAGCCGTGCCTCGTTGGAAAGCTCTTTGGCAGCCGCTCGCATGGCCCCATAGCCCGTGGGGCTGCGGGCTTTCCGGCGGCCGTCAGCCTCGGCGACACCAGGGCACACGTGGCGCCGCCGTGCCAGCCTGCGAAGCATTTTCCGGTAGGACCGCAACTCTGGCGACAGCTCCCACGCCCGAAGAGCCAGGAGGGAAAGCCGTGCCTCGTTGGAAAGCTCTTTGGCAGCCGCTCGCGTGGCCCCACAGCCCATGGGGCTGCGGGCTTTCCGGCGGCCGTCAGCCTCGGCGACACCGGCGCCCACATGGCGCCGCCAGCGCCAGCCTGCGAAGCATTTTCTGGTAGGGCCGCATCTCTGGCGACAGCTCCCACGCCCGAAGAGCCAGGAGGGAAAGCCGTGCCTCCTTGGAAAGCTCTTTGGCAGCCGCTCGCGTGGCCCCAGTGCCCGTGGGGCTGCGGGCTTTCCGGCGGCCGTCAGCCTCGGCGACATCTGCGACCACGTGGCGCCGCCGCGCCAGCCTGCGAATCATTTTCCGGTAGGGGCCGCGGCTCTGGCGACAGCTCCCCACGCCCGAAGAGCCAGGAGGGAAAGCCGTGCCTCATTGGAAAGCTCTTTGGCAGCCGCTCGCGTGGCCCCACAGCCCGTGGGGCTGCGGGCTTTCCGTCGGCCGTCAGCCTCGGCGACACCTGCGCCCACGTTGCGCCGCCGCGCCAGCCTGCGAAGCATTTTCCGGTAGGGGCCGCGTCTCTGGCGACAGCTCCGACGCCCGAAGAGCCAGAAGGGAAAGCCGTGCCTCGTTGGAAAGCTCTTTGGCAGCCGCTCGCGTGGCCCCACAGCCCGTGGGGCTGCGGGGCTTTCCGGCGGCCGTCAGCCTCGGCGCCACCGGCGCCCACGTGGCGCCGCCGCGCCAGCCTGCGAAGCATTTTTCCGGTAGGGCCGCGTCTCTGGCGTAGCTCCCCACGCCCGAAGAGCCAGGAGGGAAAGCTGTGCCTCGTTGGAAAGCTCTTTGGCAGCCCGCTCGCGTGGGTCCTACAGCCCGTGGGGCTGCGGGCCTTTCCGGCGGCCATCAGCCTCGGCGACACCGGCGCCCACGTGGCGCCACCACGCCAGCCTGCGAAGCATTTTCCGGTAGGGCCGCGTCTCTGGCGACAACTCCCACGCCCGAAGAGCCAGGAGGGAAAGCCGTGCCTCGTTGGAAAGCTCTTTGGCAGCCGCTCGCGTGGCCCCACAGCCCGTGGGGCTGCGGGCTTTCCGGCGGCCGTCAGCCTCGGCGACACCTGCACCCACGTGGCGCCGCCGCGCCAGCCTGCGAAGCATTTTCCGCTAGGGCCGCGGCTCTGGCGACAGCTCCCACGCCCGAAGAGCCAGGAGGGGAAAGCCGTGCCTCGTTGGAAAGCTCTTTGGCAGCCGCTCGCATGGCCCCATAGCCCGTGGGGCTGCGGGCTTTCCGGCGGCCATCAGCCTCGGCGACACCTGCGACCACGTGGCGCCGCCGCGCCAGCCTGCGAAGCATTTTCCGGTAGGACCGCGGCTCTGGCGACAGCTCCCACGCCCGAAGAGCCAGGAGGGAAAGCCGTGCCTCGATGGAAAGCTCTTTGGCAGCCGCTCGCGTGGCCCCAGAGCCCGTGGGGGTGCGGGCTTTCCGGCGGCCGTCAGCCTCGGCGCCACCGGCGCCCATGTGGCGCCGCCGCGCCAGCCTGCGAAGCATTTTCCGCTAGGGCCGCGGCTCTGGCGACAGCTCCTACGCCCGAAGAGCCAGGAGGGAAAGCCGTGCCTCGTTGGAAAGCTCTTTGGCAGCCGCTCGCATGGCCCCATAGCCCGTGGGGCTGCGGGCTTTCCGGCGGCCATCAGCCTCCGGCGACACCTGCGACCACGTGGCGCCGCCGCGCCAGCCTGCGAAGCATTTTCCGGTAGGACCGCGGCTCTGGCGACAGCTCCCACGCCGGAAGAGCCAGGAGGGAAAGCCGTGCCTCGTTGGAAAGGTCTTTGGCAGCCGCTCGCGTGGCCCCACAGCCCGTGGGGCTGCGGGCCTTCCGGCAGCCGTCAGCCTCGGCGCCCACCGGCGCCCACGTGGCGCCGCCGCGCCAGCCTGCGAAGCATTTTCCGGTAGGGCCGCGGCTCTGGCGACAGCTCCCACGCCCGAAGAGCCAGGAGGGAAAGCCGTGCCTCATTGGAAAGCTCTTTGGCAGCCGCTCGCGTGGCCCCACAGCCCGTGGGGCTGCGGGCTTTCCGGCGGCCGTCAGCCTCGGCGACACCTGCACCCACGTGGCGCCGCCGCGCCAGCCTGCGAAGCATTTTCCGGTAGGGCCGCGTCTCTGGCGACAGCTCCCACGCCCGAAGAGCCAGGAGGGAAAGCCGTGCCTCGTTGGAAAGCTCTTTGGCAGCCGCTCGCATGGCCCCATAGCCCGTGGGGCTGCGGGCTTTCCGGCGGCCATCAGCCTCGGCGACACCTGCGACCACGTGGCGCCGCCGCGCCAGCCTGCGAAGCATTTTTCCGGTAGGAACCCGCGGCTCTGGCGACAGCTCCCACGCCCGAAGAGCCAGGAGGGAAAGCCGTGCCTCGTTGGAAAGGTCTTTGGCAGCCGCTCGCGTGGCCCCACAGAACGTGGGGCTGCGGGCTTTCCGGCGGCCGTCAGCCTCGGCGACACCGGCGCCCACGTGGCGCCGGCCGCGCCAGCCTGCGAAGCATTTTCCGGTAGGGCCGCGGCTCTGGCGACAGCTCCCACGCCCGAAGAGCCAGGAGGGAAAGCCGTGCCTCGTTGGAAAGCTCTTTGGCAGCCGCTCGCGTGGCCCCACAGCCCGTGGGGCTGCGGGCTTTCCGGCGGCCGTCAGCCTCGGCGACACCAGTGCCCACGTGGCGCCGCACCGCCAGCCTGCGAAGCATTTTCCGGTAGGGCCGCGTCTCTGGCGACAGCTCCCACGCCCGAAGAGCCAGGAGGGAAAGCCGTGCCTCGTTGGAAAGCTCTTTGGCAGCCACTCGCGTGGCCCCACAGCCCGTGGGGCTGCGGGCTTTCCGTCGGCCGTTAGCCTCGGCGACACCGGCGCCCACGTGGCGCCGCCGCGCCAGCCTGCGAAGCATTTTCCGGTAGGGGCCGCGTCTCTGGCGACAGCTCCCACGCCCGAAGAGCCAGGAGGGAAAGCCGTGCCTCCTTGGAAAGCTTTTTGGCAGCCGCTCGCGTGGCCCCAGAGCCCGTGGGGTGCGGGCTTTCCGGCGGCCGTCAGCCTCGGCGCCACCGGCGCCCATGTGGCGCCGCCGTGCCAGCCTGCGAAGCATTTTCCGGTAGGGCCGCGGCTCTGGCGACAGCTCCCACTCCCGAAGAGCCAGGAGGGAAAGCCGTGCCTCGTTGGAAAGCTCTTTGGCAGCCGCTCGCGTGGCCCCACAGCCCGTGGGGCTGCGGGCTTTCCGGCGGCCGTCAGCCTCGGCGACACCGGCGACCACATGGCGCCGCCGCGCCAGACTGCGAAGCATTTTCTGGTAGGGCCGCATCTCTGGCGACAGCTCCCACGCCCGAAGAGCCAGGAGGGAAAGCCGTGCCTCCTTGGAAAGCTTTTTGGCAGCCGCTCGCGTGGCCCCAGTGCCCGTGGGGCTGCGGGCTTTCCGGCAGCCGTCAGCCTCGGCGACACCTGCGACCACGTGGCGCCGCCGCGCCAGCCTGCGAAGCATTTTCCGGTAGGGCCGCGTCTCTGGCGACAGCTCCCACGCCCGAAGAGCCAGGAGGGAAAGCCGTGCCTCGTTGGAAAGCTCTTTGGCAGCCGCTCGCGTGGCCCCACAAGCCCGTGGGGCTGCGGCTTTCGGCGGCCGTCAGCCTCGGCGACACCAGTGCCCACGTGGCGCCGCACCGCCAGCCTGCGAAGCATTTTCGGGTAGGGCCGCGTCTCTGGCGACAGCTCCCACGCCCGAAGAGCCAGGAGGGAAAGCCGTGCCTCGTTGGAAAGCTCTTTGGCAGCCACTTCGCGTGGCCCCACAGCCCGTGGGGCTGCGGGCTTTCCGGCGGCAGTCAGCCTCCCGACACCGGCGCCCACGTGGCGCCGCCGCGCCAGACTGCGAAGCATTTTCCGGTAGGGCCGCGGCTCTGGCGACAGCTCCCACGCCCGAAGAGCCAGGAGGGAAAGCCGTGCCTCCTTGGAAAGCTCTTTGGCAGCCGCTCGCGTGGCCCCACAGCTCGTGGGGCTGCGGGCTTTCCGGCGGCCGTCAGCCTCGGCAACACCGGCGCCCACGTGGCGCCGCCGCGCCAGCCTGCGAAGCATTTTCCGGTAGGGCCGCGGACTCTGGCGACAGCTCCCACGCCCGAAGAGCCAGGAGGGAAAGCCGTGCCTCATTGGAAAGCTCTTTGTCAGCCGCTCGCGTGGCCCCACAGCCCAGTGGGGCTGCGGGCTTTCCGCTGCCGTCAGCCTCGGCGACACCGGCGCCCACAGTGGCGCCGCCGCGCCAGCCTGCGAAGCATTTTCTGGTAGGGCCGCATCTCTGGCGACAGCTCCCACGCCCGAAGAGCCAGGAGGGAAAGCCGTGCCTCCTTGGAAAGCTCTTTGGCAGCCGCCTCGCGTGGCCCCAGTGCCCGTGGGGCTGCGGGCTTTCCGGCGGCCGTCAGCCTCGGCGACATCTGCGACCACGTGGCGCCGCCGCGCCAGCCTGCGAATCATTTCTACCCGGTAGGGCCGCG